>NW_020956262.1:24195-121175 GCF_003031625.1 Empidonax traillii | reverse complement strand
GTGGGGTTGTGGGGAGGGAAAACCAAACAACAAGAAACCACTTACATTCCTTCAACCTGCTCGCCCCCAGGGTGATAAAGTGGTGGCTGCAGGTGTAGAGTACCTGATCTAATTTTTTTCCAGCCTGACCCCACGTGCGCGAAGGGAAGCACATGCTCCATTTCTGTGGTGCCCAAACTCCACAGGGAGCCGCACTAGAAATGCTGCTCCTGTGTGCTCACCTTGCAAGGTGAAAACACAAGGTCTGGTTGTGTTTTGATGTTCAACTTGGGTGTGTTTGGAGTCAGCCAGTGTGGAAGAGGCAGGGGGTTCCTGCACCCTGATCCAGGAGCTGTTTGCAGGTGCATAACCTGCAGGGCGAGTCCTCTGCATCAGAAAAAGCTCATCATGCCATTGGCTATTGGGGCGGTGATCACTGTTGGGTGCCAGAGGCCAAATCCACACCTACAACCTGCTCTGTCAAAGGGACACTGCCCCAGCTAATATCACTTGTCAGGGGACTTCCTCGTTCAGTACTCTTTTGGGCTGTGTAATTAATTCTAGCTTAAATGACCTTAAGTGTGAGACCTTCCAACCCAGTGTGATCTTCTCCGTTATTTATTCCATTTGGTGCAATCCACCCAACTTTGGTGTTGAAATTAAACTGGTTGAATTCACTTTTCATTCCTTCTTTTTGCTTTGTTCTCCAGGCGCTTGCTTGGTGTTTGTGTTTCAAATGTGTATTTAAATTAATTAAAAAAAATCCCTGTTTTTAATGTTTAAAAGGAAACCACCTCTGTTTCAATGGTCTTGAGTTAGGTTTTTGTAAAACCTGTATGTTGAGGGCCTTCTTCCTTGATGAATCCTTTTTCTCTTCAAGAAAGTTGTTCTGTGGCTGATTTGTTACTTGTCACTATGCATATGTGAATAATTTTTTTTATTTTTCTTAATGACTTCTCCATGTATCCGGGAAGGAATCTGTGCAAAGATGATGGTTGTCTGTGCTGTGTGTGGTGCTGTGATGCTGCTCTTGCTCTGGATTTCCCTTGGGTGGATTAAAAGAGAAAGATTTATTTTATTTTTTTTGAGGTGCCCCGTTCCTTGCTGCTTTGTGATTTACAGGGAGAGTCCTCAAAAAACACTTTACCAGTAAAATTAATGGGGTTTCAGCCTGCCCTCCTGCCTGCAAGGATTGTCCCCTGAAGCAGGGTGGCTTGTGGCTGCAGGGGTGTGTGTGAGGTGCAGGTTTGGATTGTTGGGTTAAGTTTGGGGGAAAATTTGGTGCAGACAAAGGCTGAGGTTCAGGGAAAGCTCTCCTTGTCCTTTGGGATGCTTTTGAAAACCTCTTTGTAAAACTGAGTCTTCCCTCTCAAATCACCAGCTCTTCTTCCACTCTTTTGGAGCTAGTGACCCTAATGGGGCTGATTTTTAGCTTCTTGGACATGTCCCAAGTCAGCAGGACCTGGGGAGGTGGTAGGGGGTAGTGACCATGGCTGCACGGGAGCTCCCTGGGCAGGCAGGGTCCTGCTTGCAAAAAAAAAATGGGAGAAACCTCATCAACTTAATTAATCATCTATTAACTGAAACCTCTTGGTATTGATTGCAATAATGAGGAATAAAAGTAAATAAACACACCTCTGCTCCCTTCCCTGCAGGTGGCAGTTGTCCCTGGGGCAGGAGCTGTCAGCCAGCAAGGGGTCAACTCCTTGTGCAGCCTCGCTCGTCCCTGTGGCATCTCTCCACCCACCCCAGGCCGTTCCCAGTCATACCTTGTCCCTGCCAGCCCTGTCCCTTGCTCCCACCCTGCCCCTGGCTGCCATGGCTCCTGTTTGTTTGGGTTTCATGGTGTTCACTGCCCTTAAATACCTTTTGCTGGAGCTGCTGTACTTGAACCTTGTCCTGGGTTCAGGTGCTTGAGTCAGTTTTGGCTGGTGGAATTTCCTGGAACGCAACAAGGAAATTTCCTAAAACCCTGGGGAGAAATTCCTGTGAAGCAAGTGGAAAATTCTGGCAACTGATAGGGGAATTCCTGGAAAGCAAAGGGGAACCATATTAGAAAGTTAAATATTCTGGAAAATAAATGGGAAATTTTCTGTAAGACAATGTAGGAATTTCCTTGAGAGCACTAGGGGGAAGTCCTTGAAAACAAAGGGAGAAATACTCTGGGAATTTGTAGAAAGCAATGGGGGGGACTTTCTATAGGGGGGATAGCCTAGAGATAAAGGGAGAGAAATTCGAGGAAGCAAGGAGGAAATTTCCTCAAGTACCAGGGAAACTCCTGAAAAGGAGAAGTGGAATTTCTCTAGAAAGTAACAGTAATATTTCCTAGAGGGGAAATTTCCAGGAAAGTGAAGGAGAAATTGGTGGAAAGCAAAAGGGGAATTGTGTGGAGAGGAAGAATGGTATTAGTTCGGAAATAATTTCTTGCTTTCCAGGGAGTAAGTGTCATGGAGGAATTTCCTAGGAAAGCAGTGGGGGTCCTCTAAGAAGAGGGAAAAACCTTGGAAAGCAATGGAGGACTCTGGAGAGCAGCAAGGACATTTCCCAGGAAACAAGGAAGAAATAGCCTGTGAAGTGACTAGGAAATTTCGTGGGAAACAGTGGGTTTTTTTTAGGAAGGAAGCCGAAGATTTCCTGGAAAACAAAAAGCAATATTCTGGAAAAACATGTAGGAATGCCTAGTAAGCAGTAGGGAGAAGTTCCTGGAACAAAGAGGAAATTTCCTCATAAAGCAGCACAGCGGGAAAGAGGCAGCAGCAACTCCATGTTTCAGCACCACTGACCCCCAATCTGATCCCTGGATAATGAACTCGAAAAACACTTCATGGGATTTGAGTGGTTTTTGCTGCTTCCCGCAGAGCTCCAGGGGGCTCGGGGAGGACGCTGGGGCTGCCCGTGACCTGCCTCCTGTCATGGTTATGGACGGGCTGCTTCGCCTCTGTTTCAATGCCCAGCGCTGCCCTCCGGCCCTTGGCCTTCAATTGCTTTTTATTTCTTAACATTTCTTCTTAGCTGCAGCCGAGGCAACCCGGGAGAAGAAGGGTTAGAATAAACAGTGGAAATTGCCCCGGGGGTTCCCAGCCCTGAGCTCGGGCGCGCCCCGGGAAACCCCGGCGGGAGCGGGTGAGCCCCAGGGCTCTGGGGGCCCCAAGCTCACGTTTTAAGTCCGGTTTATATATTTTAAATATTATTAGTCTGGGGAGGGGGTTGCGCGGGGCTGCGCAGCAGCATCCTCGGGGGCGGGGTCGGGCTGGAGCATCCCCCGGGCACCCTCGGGAGCGGCGGGACACCCTTCCCGCCCGCCGCGGGAGCGGCGGCACTTTCACTTTCGGAAGGGACACGTGATTTCCAGGAAAACGGGAGTAGGCGGATAAAGGACCGGGCGGTAAGCGGCCGCCCTCCGCATCGAGATCGCCGCCCGTCCCGTCGCGGCAGCTCGGCGGAGCCCGCACTATGGCAGCGCTGGAGAACGAAGGGTAAGCGGCGCCCCAGCACCCCCGTGCCGCCGTCCCCGGGTGCCCCCGGTCCCCCCGGTGACGGCCCCTTGCCCGCAGGGAGCCCCAGAAGCTGCGGTTCGGGCCGTGGCTGCTGAGCGCCATCAGCAGCGGGAACTACCGCGGGTTGTGCTGGCTCGACCCCGAGCGCACCACCTTCCGCGTCCCCTGGAAGCACAACGCCAGGAAGGACATCACCAGCAGCGACCTGGAGATCTTCAAGGTAGGTGGGACTGGGGTCACCAGCACGAACCTCAGAGTCTTCAAGAGACCCTGGGATGGGATCGCTACACAAGCGCTCTCTCCGGGTCTTCAGGGTGGGAATGTGGGAGTGACCACGCCTTCTAGGGGGCTGGGAGAGGGTGGTGACCAGCAGCAAGTTGAGGTCTTCAAGGTGGGTGGGATGTGGGAAATAGGAAGGCAGGAGAAGACCAGTCATCCCTGAAACCTCCATGCTCATGGAGGCAGGGGCCCTGTGCTCACCCGTCTGCACCCACAGGCCTGGGCAGAGGTGAGTGGGCGGTATGAGGAGTCTTCTGAGGACCCAGCCAAGTGGAAGACCAACTTCCGCTGTGCCCTGAGGAGCACCCGCATGTTCAAACTGCTGAGGGACCATTCCAAGTGTGGCGACGACCCGCACAAGGTCTTCACCCTTAACCAAGGTGAGCCTGGCCCCAGAGAGGGCTGTGTTGGGTGGGGTGGGCGATCTCAGGACACCCCACTCCTGGTGCTCTCCTTTCAGCCACCCTTCAGCACAGCAAGAAGGGGGATTTCAGCAGCCCTGATCCTGCAGTGGACCAGCAGCCAGCAAAACAGCAGCTGCAGGTACCTGGGTGGGCACCGCAGCCCAGTGGGGTCCCCACTAGCACTCCTCAGGTATTATTGCACCTCTGTGTCCTTGGGCTGCTCTCACGCTGCAGCCCAGCATCTGGCCAAAATGCAGGCCGGGGGGAGGCTGTGATCTCCTCACCCACAGCAGAAAGATCCCATTCTGCTTCCCTTCACAGTTGGAGCTTCCCCCCCAAGGCGTGGCCCCAGAAATTGTTCTCCCAGGTAAATGTTGGGGTCTTTTTGGAGGGGGCACCCTGCTAGGCTCAGTTGGGGCTGATTTTGCGGTTGTGAGACATTCCAGCTGCTGTGCTCCCCCTAGGCAGCACCGACCCCACACAGCCCATGTCGCTGGAGAAGCTGCTGCAGCTGTGTGACATCTCCCCCCGTGACGTTGTCTCCGTGACTCCGTCCTGGGTGCCCGCAGGTGAGACCAACCCTGCTTGCAGGATGCGGAGTGGGTGGCCCCATGGGTGGGTGATGCCAACACCTCCCCACTGGTGATTTCCCTGCAGGGGACATTCTGCTCCAGCCTCACCAGGACACCCTGCTCCAGCTTCATGATGACCCCAGCCAGAACAACTGCTTCCCTCCCACATCATTTCAACAGTGGGTGCCCATGGTGGAGCAGCCCGCCTTGGGCACCTACAGCCCCCTGGACCTCATGCCGCCGGAGGAGCTAGGTGGGTGCTGTGGGGCAGGATCCAGCCCTGGGCACAGGAATGCCATAATGGGGTGGGAAGAGGCCAGGGTGCTGCCACCTGCACCCCACGCCAAAGCAACCCCCGCCCCGCTGCATCCCAAATCCCCGTGCTGATGCTGCTCATGTCCCGCTGCAGGAGCCGTGCAACTGCCGTGTCACCTGCTGGACGACACGGTCCCCGTGCAGTCACCAGGGGAGGCGATGTTTTTGGTCCCCACTGCCAGCGCTGTGCCACAGCCACAGCCACAGCACCTGGTGGGTGACACAGGTGAGGGTTATTAATTATTAGTAGCTGTAAATTATTATATTTATTAATAGTAAATAATAATGCTCGGGGGGTGGGGGAGGGTGTTCGCTTTGGAGAGGGAGAACATTTTGGTTTCGGGGATGTGGCCGCTGATCACTGCCTGGTGCAGGTGGCTTCATCTCTAACCTGGACATCACCATCTACTACCGGGGAAAGGAGTTCCACCAGGAGATCGTGCAGGGCAGCCACTGCCTGCTGACATACCAACCCCTCAACCTGGCGGTGTCCCAGGGTCCCTGGCACGTGGTGCACTTCCCCAGCCCTGCCAGCATGGCCGATAGAAAGCAGTGGCAGCTCACCGAGCGCCTGCTGGGTAAGGCGGGGCTGCAGCTCGAGCAACGCGACTACAAGATCTTTGCCACCCGCCGGGAGAAGTGCAGGGTATTCTGGGCCCTGTCCCAACAGCTCGAGGGTGTCGAGGACCCCCCATCCAACCTTCTCGACCGGAACCAGGAAACCCCTATCTTCGACTTCAATGAATTTAGCACAGGTGGGTAGGGATGTCATATCATTCCCCATATGTTGTTTCGTCTTCACCCTGGTTTTGGGGCTCACAGGAACCAGGTCCAGGATGTTACAAGCATCCAAATCTTCCCATCTGTTCTGTTCTCTGGACTCACCCCAAAACTGATCCCCGTCTTTTCTTGCAGAGCTAAGGGACTTCCGCAACCGCCAAAGGCGACGGTCCCCTGACTTCACCATCTACCTCTGCTTTGGTCAGGCCTTCTCCAAGCGCAAGCCTAAGGAGACCAAGCTCATCCTGGTCAAGGTGCAGGAGCCAACAACCACTGTTGCCCAGGGAAGGGGAGAGACTCATGGGGGCCAGGGGAGCTGGGACATTGGGTGTCTGAGGAGGGGGATCCTCGAGGTCTGTGGGAGAAGAAGGATCTGGGTCCTGAGGAGGGATCCTTGGGGGCTGGGGCAGATGCGTTTTTTGTTGCTTATGGATGGAGACATATATGATGGACGGGAAATGGAGGTTCCTCAGGGTCTGGGGAGGGGGACCCTCAGGGGCCAGGGGAGGTGAGTGCCTGGGTGCCCAAGGAGGGAGACCCTCTGTGGGCAGTGGAGATGGGGATCTGGGAGCCTTTGGCATTTGAGGCAGATGGATGTCCTGATAATTCCTTTTGGGGCTGAGAGAGATGGGAGAACTGAGTGACAGGGAAGGGGGACCCTTGCAGACTCAGGGGGGGTTGGGTGACCAGGGACGAAACCCCTGGGGATCAGGGGAAACAGTGGGGCAGGCGTGGACCTGAGTCAGAAGACATTCGGGGTCTGGGTGGGATGCTGTGGAAGGCAGCCCAGGGATGGGAACCTCGGGGTGGGGAAGACAAAAGATGCCCCAGATCCACTCCGGGATTCCTCCCTCCACTCCAGGAAGACAGGCTGTTGCAGCAACATCAGGCAGCTGCCCATAACACTGACATTTTTCTGCTGCAGCTGGTACCCAAGTTCTGCGAGTACTGCTATGAGAAGGTGCTGCAGGAGGGAGCCTCATCCCTTGACAGCCACACCATCAGCCTGCAGCTCTCGGACTCCTTCAGTCTCTACGATCTCATTGAGCAGTACACCATGGACCTGGACTGACACCCACCCACCACATGGCCTCTAGGACAGGCAGCAGGACCACTGGGCGTTGTGCAAACCGGCACCCCCAACTCAGGGACAGCTTCACTGACCAATCCTGGAACACACGTGTTTCTTTTCCCCTCAGTCAGCTGCTAACGTGTTTATGTGGTTTGTGATCATTTACAGATTTATTTTCTTAATTTGTCCAAGTTTAAATATATGTATAGATAGTTCCCTCTTGCTGGTGTTGCGTGGATGTCTGCCTCCACTATAGGTCTGAAACCTTCACCACCCCCTGTACCCCCCAAAACCACGGGGGTCCATGGCTGGCCTTGTCTCAGCAAAGTCCCTCCTGGCAGCAGTGGGCTGGTATCAGAGCCCTTGTCAGCACCTTCTTCCTCTGGAGTTTTAGTGAGTGAGGTGACTTCCCACACACCAAGAGATGCATTTATCAATTCATTTATTTCTGTGCGTTAAGACTGCAAACATGACTTTGACTTGCAAGCAGAGCATGCTGAAGACAGATTGGCTTTGGCTAAACAAAAGTAAATCTTCAGCAAGTGCCTCCCCCCTGGCTCGAATTACTCACTGGAGATGTTCTGGAAAAATAAGACAGTGACAACAACCTGGCCATCACTGTTGGTCCCTGGGCAAAGGGGAGGTGGCAGTGTCCTTACCTGCCTAGTGACCTGGATGCTGCTGGGCCCAAAGGTGGTGGTCCCATAGCTTGTCACGTAATAGTGAGCAGGAGGCTGTGCTGGGGGCTCCTCCAGCTGACTGGGCACTGCAGGAATGGGACACCCTCAGCACCTCAGCTCCATGAAACTCTCAGCCCTCTTTCCCCTGAGAGCTGTTGCAGCACAAACTCAAGGACCATCAGGCTCACCTTTTGGCAGAAGCAGCTCTGTGCCAAAACGGTGCCCACACGTCCCACACGTTTTAACATCTTCCCTTGTCCTGCAGAGGGAAAAGCCACAAAAAGAAGGAGCGGGAGCTGCCTCAGGAGTCCCCATGTAAGATGATGCCAAGACAATGGAAGAGGCTTGCTTTTCCCACCCTGACCTGGGGTCCCGCCCTTGGTGGGACACTTCCTGCCCTCCCAGGGGCCTGAGCACCTTCAGCTCTTTGTGAAACAGGGGACATGTGGGCATGTGTTCAGAGTGAATATTATGTGCCTGAGCCCACAGTCTCAGCTTCTTCACCCTTCTTTCCATGGTCAACTTTCCCACACCAGTAAGTGCTAGTAACAGGTGGGACATGAGCTGCTGCCATCAGGAAGAGGGCAAAGTAGTGCCCGCCGAGTTTCACGACTAATTTCATATGGCCTTTAGGAGCTGGCCAGCCCCACCAGCATTGCTGTAACAGTCACCCAGGTCCGGTCCTTGCCTTGGAGTGGCACAGCGTGTACGTACATGGCACTCGTGCCATCCATGTCTGGCCAGATGAACTCCGCAGGACAGCCCGCCGTTCGGCAGGGAGTCTTCACACACACGTGCAGCCCCGGCCACTCCTCAGCAAGCTTCTGGATGATGAGCACAACTGCCACGAGGAAGTCCCAGGCAGACTGGAAACCTTCCAGGCAAAAGAAGAATGTCTCACTTGTTTACAGCCCCCATCCCCATCATTTCCAGCCTGCCAGACCATAGCCAGAACAGTTGGACCAGCTCCACTTCTCAAGTTAACCAAGGCCCACAGCCTTCATACAATAGCCCTCTAATGACATGTGAGGAGAGCTCCCCAACTCAGATGGCCCTTTTGCTTCTCACTTGAAGACTCGGTCTGAGACTGTACTCTGCTGGGGCCTTTATGGGGAAGGATGACCCATTTGCTCCACAAAAAGTCTGAAAACTTGACTTTCTACTTCCATGTGATACTCTTAAAGGAGTCATGAACAGAACTGGATGGAGAAAGGGGAAATTTTTACCTGAACTGCTGGTGGGCCCTAGCTGGACTAGGACATGTGGCAGAGGCTTCTTGGGACACTGCCCAGAGGGCTGGAGGTGGCAGAGGGGGAGCTAAGGAGAGACATAAGGTTGGGAGTCATGAAATATGGATCAGGAATCTTACCTGTCCTTCCTGCTGGCTTTCTGCACCGGAGCTCCAGGTAGCTGTAGGCCCTCTGGTTATTCTCTTTGATCAGCAGAGGTTTGCCATTGCATACAAGCAGGCAGGTCACCTTGGCCACCCAGTGTGTGGAGTAGACGGAGCAAGCTTTCACCAGGAACCTGCGAGGAGATTGCCTATGGCTTTCACCAGCCTCCTCCTAGCTAATCTCTTGCACCAGGAGAAGGCATGGCACCAGGTGAGCTTGAAAATATGAACCCAATTTCAGTAAGAACAAAGGGAGACACCAAATGAGGACCCCCTCCTACCAAAAGCTCAAGCAGCAGTAGCAGCTTCTTCAGCCAAGAGATGCTTCCAGAGTTGACCATGTGTCCTGGTTTTGCCTGGGATGAAGTTAATTTTCTTTCTAGTAGCTGGCACAGTGCTATCCTTTGGATTTAGGATGACAATGATGGGGATAACACACTGATGTTCTAGTTGCTGCTGAGCAGCGCTTACACCAAGGCAACGAGTTTCCAGGTTCTCACGCTGCCCTGCCAGCAAGGAGGCTGGAGGTGCACAGGAAGCTGGGAGGGGACACAGCCAGGACAGCTGACCCCAAATGACCAAATGGATATCCCATACTGTATGGCATCATGCTCAGCATATAAATGTGGGGGAAAGCTGGCTGGGAGACCATTGCTTGGGAATAGGCTGGGCAGCGTCTGGTTGGTGCTGAGCAATTGTTTTTCATTTGCATCACTCGTTCTTCTTGGGTTTTACTTCTCTCTTTTTTGGTTTCCTTTTAATTACAATATTATTATAGTTATTGCTGTTACTATGATAATTCTTTTCAACTATTAAACTGTCTTTATCTCAACCCATGAGTTTTCTCACTTTTACGCTTCTGATTCTCTCCCCTATCCCATCAGGGGAAGTGAGTGAGTGGCTCTGTGGTGCTTGGTTTCCAGTTGGGATTAAACCACATCAACACAGGTAAAACTCTGGAAACAAGTCCACAAGGCCAGGAGATGTTCCCAAAGTTGGTATAGTCCCAAGACCTGTATAGAAAGTGGAACATCCTCAGGTGGGACTGGGAGACCTCTAACTGCCTGGACAGGCACAGACTAGCCAAACACCACTCTAGATGAAGGATGAACCAGGAGCGTGGTCCTTGTTCACATCCAGACAGTGAACATCTCAGTGGTTCATCCAGGACTCCACATGTGTGTGGCAGAGCTGCGAAGCCACCCTGATACCTTGACTCCCAGCCTCATGGTTCAGCAGATACAGTCTCAACAGCCAAGGGCTTGCTGACAGTCATACTGGCACTGCACCGAGCAAAGCCTGAATCACACAACTTCACCTAGGGCTGGAAACCACTGCTTACCTCTGGAAGAAGCCCTCTGGTATTTCAGGAGAGAAGTAGGCACGGATGTGGAGGTCCTCGGGGTGATCTCCTCCCCACACCTCAGAGACTTCTTCTGTTTGGTTCAGATAGGTTGGGAACAAGTACCAGGACTCGCCTTGGCTCCGTGTTGTCTCCCATGGCTTCCCAGGCACAAACTCACTGGCCTGTGGGTTGAGCGCTTCCATGTGCCTCACCTCCAGGCAGAGCTCAAAGTGCTCCAGGAGGCTGAAGAGCTTCCCTCTCCCTCTGTGAGGCCTGTTTCCCATGATTTCCTCAAAGACATCCCACATCCCTTCCGAACAGAGCTGGTGCTTCACCAAAGCACGCACAGCCTGGTGGCACAGCATTGCCTTTGACTTGAAGGTCCACACCCAGTTGGCCCTGTCTCTGATGGTGGCGTGTTCCCCGATCAGCGTCTCCACAGAGATGCTCTCGAGCTGCTGGACTAGGCGGTACCTCACGAGGAGCTGGATGGGAAGAGAGGAAGGGACGAGGTGGCAATGAGAGTAGCCCAGCAAAGCTGCAGAGCTCGGGCCCTACAGGGTAGATGGTCCTGACCCCCATGCTCACCTTGAACATAGTTATTAGGAAGGTGGGCTGGAGAAAAACGGTGCTTTCCAGTTGCCTGATTTCCTCGTACCACACGACAAGCCCGATGCGGTGGAGGTACCGCAGTATGTCCTGGAGAAGCTCCCTGCCCAGGCTGGCCAGGTGCTTGCGCTGGGAGAGTTTGCTGAGCAGGTACTGGAGGTCCATCATGCCTAGAGGAAGATGCAGGAGCTCAGCATGTATCTATTGGACACAGCATTCCAAGGCAGATGCTTTAGAGAGCCAACAAATGCCAGCGGCATTCCATATCACCCATGCCATCCCTGAGGAAGCAGCTGGGATTGGAGCAATGCTCAGTGGCAGTGGCCCAAAATGCTTTGTCCATCCTCTGGTGTCCCACTGCCACCCTGCAGCTCCCATGGTCTTGCCTTGACTCAGCCGTGGCAACAGCCAGGACTTCCTGGCGCGTCTGAAAAATGAGGCTAATGCTGGTTTCTGTCACTGTTTGAGAAAGCAGGTTTGTTTCCAGCCAGAAAACATCAGATTGCCAATTAAACCTCAGATTGTCATCCAGTCACATAGAGAGACAGGCAACAAAACCTGGTTTATCTCCTCAAAAAAAAAAAGCATTTGCTCCTCATTCTCTAACCCTGCAGTGGCCAGGGGAGCCAGAGATGACACAGGGTGCTGGTGCTGTTTATACCTGCTTTAGGTACATAAGCAAGGAGCTGCCACTGCCTGCTAGTCCTGCTAAGTGACAAGAGACACAGAGAATGGTCTAGGGAGGGGCAGGGGCCATGAAATAAAGTTAGCAGGATGTAGATTTGGAAACTACATAGAAACATTAAAGCTGTGGAGTTTCCTCCTGCAAGACTTTTTAATTGCTTATACAGTGCAAAGAGGAGAAAGAACACTGTTATTGGAAAGAAAGAAACCAGACTGCATGGCCAGCTAGCAGAGCCTCCTGGTAAACACACAATTGGCTTTCTCCTGTGCTTTTCCCCAGGCACCTGCCTGGGGTGAGGGGGGTGGGGCAGATGCTTGTAGTGTCAGAGCTGGGCAGCAGCAATTAATGCTCAGCAGTAACACTGCAAGGCCTTCAGCAGCCACACAAACAGGGGCAGAAGGTGCAGCAAGCACTGGAGACCCCATTCCAGATTCAGGAAAGCTCTGGAGAGAGCCTGTCCCAGGCACAGGACAGCGGGTCCTCCCAGGAAGGTGTGGCACTCACCGTGGTCTGCCATCTCCTCGCTCTGTGCGATATCCACAATGGCAGCTTCCACCTGCCTGTAGACAGGCGGCAGCACTCGGACCACCTCGGGGAAGAGCTCCTCGTTCTTCACATGCTCCAAAATAGTGGCCTCAAGCTTTTTGATATCACGGTGATCCGTGCAGTTGACAGCAACTAAGTTTAAGATCTGGAAAAGAGAAAGCACATACCTGCCAGAGGAGTCTTAGTCTGTGAGGTAAAGGAAGGGCCTAATACTGAGGAGGTCACACCTTTGTTCTGCAGCAGTTCCTGGAAAATCACCTGGTGATGGTAAATGACCCCTCCCACTCCTCCTCAGGCACTTGCTACAAGCCACAGGAGGAGATGCCCATCACCTAGCAGGGACAAGGACCCAGCAGGTCACAGCCAGGGGTTACCCCATCCACCCAGCCCAGGGAGTGGCTGCAGTAGGGGCTTGATGCATTAGCACCAGGTCACTATTGCCAGTAGCACACTGGGCTGCCAGAGACAATAGGTGACCACAGAGAGTCAGAAACCAGGATAATCTCAGCCCTACGGTTAACGAGCAGCTCTCCATCTCTTTAAGCCTCTCCCACTGGTCCACATAAAACTTGGGCTCCTCGCTGCCCTCCAGGTTGTTGATGCAGTGAGCGAGGTTGCTTTTTCTCTCTGCCAGCATGGCTGTGATCTTGGTCATGATGTCCTGCCTCTTCTCCTCAATCTCCTCCTCCTGGCAGCAGTCCACATGGGTTCCCACAGGAAGCACCACTGAGTTTGGGACTCGCATGAACAGGTTGTTGATCCAGAAACCAACAAGCTCCTTGAAAGTGTTGTCATTAGTTTGATACCTGGGGAGGGAGAGAAAGAAAATCACAAATTCAGGTCTCACTCTCTGGATCTCCAGACAACTTCCACCAGTGCAGGTCTGACCGTGCACTCTGTGCTGTGCCAGGAGTTCATCAGAGAAGAGCTCAGATTTCAGAAGCTGACATGGGCTCTATCCAAGCTCATCCTTCAGTCTTCCATCCTTAAGTTAAGCCAGTTAAAGCTATGGGGTGTAGAGTCCATCCCTGCTGTGGATGGGAGCATCCCTGTATAGCACAAAACCCAAGCGGTGATGCTCCCTTCACGTTCAGGGAACACTGCAGGATATAGAGGCATTGTAAAGGTATTTCCAAGGCAGAAAGCAAATCCATTTAGACAGGGTTCAATTGTCACATAAGAAGTTAGTGCTTATTCAGTCCCTCTAAACAGAGGCCTTTGGCAAGGTGATGACAGACCTAGTGGCTTTATTAAAAGATTGATCTGCAAAAAGGGGTAGGGAGGAGAACCAGCTCCTCCAGTGGTGAGAAGACTAGGCCTCGAGGTCCAATGGAAATGGCGTGAATTTGTGCAGGGGAAAGTTTCTCCAGTTCCTTTTTTCTTCCCCTGCCCCACCTGGAATCCAAACCAGTTGAGCACTTACATGTGAAGATTGATGACGAGGATGACAAGCGCCTGTGGGGTGATGAACACGTGGTGAGTCACGTAGTACTCCAGCTGGCCAGCAAAGTCCCAGAAGAGAAATGTGAAGTCCTCGATCTGGAACTCACTGATCTCTATCCCAACTGTTCGCTCTTCCTTGGGCACCAGTTTGGATTGCCCTTGCTTCAGGCTTTTGCAGATGGTGGATTTCCCCGCCAGTGAGGCCCCCAGGAACATGGTCTTGACCCTTCTGTCCTCCTGCCCCAAACCGTGTTGAAGCTGGATGAAGTAATTCCGTATCTGCTGAATGCCACCAGCACACACCTCACTGGGCGGCTCCCGGAGGGGGTTCCCATTGGCCTTAAACATTTTCAGGGACTGCCTTTGAAAGAGCTCCTTGGGGAGCTGGCGAAGGGCATTATTCTGCACATGGAGCTCCTGTAAACGTGCCAGCTGCAGGACAGGCTGTGGGAAGGTCCGGAAAAGGTTGTTGGAGATGTTGAGGTATTGGAGGCTGCCTTGACAAGCTGCGAGGTCTCTGGGGAGGTCGCAGAGACGGTTGTTGTTCAGCCGCAAGTGTTTAAGCCTGGGGAGATGGGAGAAAATCCCCTCTGGAATGACCCTGATTTGGTTCTGATTCAGCTCAAGCCTCTCTAAACAGACGAGGTTCTGGATCTCATTGGGAAAGTCCACAATTTCATTTTTGGACAGTATCAGCTTCTTCAGTTTGCAAAGCCTGGAAATGCCGGTGACTGTCCTGAGCTTGTTCCTGTCGACATCAAGGCTCTCCAGCATGGAGTTGCTCAGGACTGCTGGAGGCAGCACACGCAGCCTCTGGGTGGAGAGAGACATTTCACGCAATCCATCCTCCTGCTCCTGACCTGGACAGACGGGACAGGGAAGGTGGTTAAGAGACACTTTTACCCTTTGGGTTGCAGACTACTTTTTTCCTTGAGCTCTGCGCAACTTTGGCGTGATTTTAGCCAGCAAGGAAAAGCAGTGGAGCTGGCTTAACAGTGCAACCACAGTTGCTGCAAGAACAGTTCCTGAAGAGAGGAACTGAAGCTGAGGTACAAGGATCTTGGCTGGGGCCAAGACACAGCAAGAAAGTTCCCACCAGATGTTGACCTGTACACCAAGTGTCACCCTAGCAGATTTGTTCTCATGCTTTGAGCACTGCAAGAGCTCCAGCCACAGATGCATTTACCCCAAAACTGGAAGCTTCCTCGTCCCAGCAGTGGGCTGGCAGGGCAGAGCTAACATCAGCAAGACAGCTGCTCTCCAAGTAACTCACCCAGCCTACCCTCAGCTCTTGACCACAGCCTAGGGAGAAGTGTTGAAGCCAGGGCTAGTGAGTTCAGGCACTTCCTCTCTCACATCCTCCCCCCTCGCCCCACTCTAGATGCAGATGATGCCGTGATTCCCTGCAGAGGTGCTTCCAGCCCTGGGAGACAGGGGGAATAATGCAGGTGACAGTAGGATTCCCCAAAGGACAAGGCACACAGGCAGGGACTCAGTGATGGTTGAGAACATCCCCAAACAGAGCGTGTTTAGAGCAGAGAGATTTGCAGGCAAGGAGAAAAACAGCAGGACACAGGATGGGGTTCACACGATACCAGAACATGGTTAGATTTGCTTTTCTCTCCCCTTGTTTCACTTCCTCACCACATGATGCCACATCCCCACATGGCATACCCTTGTGCAACGCACCCTGCTCGGGACTGACTCATCGTTTCTCAGCATCTACTTGAACATGCGACCTGCTACAAGCCCAGCAAGCAGGCAAGCTTTCACCCTCTCCCAAACACCCGGTCTCTCCATCAGGGACAAGCCAAAGGACTCTCCCCCCACTCTGAACCAGAGCAGTGAAGACCCGGGGCAGCTACTCACAGGCTCCGGGCTGGGCCATGGCCCGGCC
Organism: Empidonax traillii; assembly: GCF_003031625.1. NCBI lineage: Eukaryota > Metazoa > Chordata > Aves > Passeriformes > Tyrannidae > Empidonax > Empidonax traillii. Next base: position 105,679 of record NW_020956262.1, on the reverse strand, counting down.
GTGCGGCACCAGCTGGATCCTCTGGGGCGTTCCCCCTTTCGATTCCTCCCCTTGTTTCGCTCCCCGCCTCCCCAGGCCGTGCCTGGGAACCCCACCCTCTCTTTCTCCATCCAACCTCAGAGCAGCTCTCAACCACCCCAGCACTGGCCAGATGGCAGGGCCAGGGCTGCGTCCCAAAAGCAGTTCTGGAGGTCTCCTGTAACACAAACATGGTGGCAGAGCAGCTCCCGAGTCAAATTCCTAGTGCAGCATCACTCCCTGCCTTTGCTAAAGGAACTTTTGGTGTTACCCGTGTTGCAGAGGAGCGAAGGGACACTAACAAGGGGTTATGGTGTTACCAAATGACTGCATGTGTTCAGTAAGGCTTCTTCCTTTAAACAGGTGGCAGCATCTGATCCAAGAGGGCCAGGAAGTAGCATACACATTATACTAGAAAAACTGTTTTCTAGAACGTGTCAGAAGAGGCATTTTTAGGTATATTTCTCATTGCCTTTCCCATGGGGCAGCCTACAATTTGATGGATTTACTTTTAATGGCAGACAGAAAGAACCAATATCCTTACTGATATAACTTCAGTGGAAAGCACAGGCAGAAGCTACAGTTTTCAGCTTCAGTGCTCCTCAAAGGCAGTCAGAGGTGCAGAGGTAACAAATTTAACAGGTCTTACACCACAGGCACTCCTAATACATCCTGCAACAGGTTGTTATCTTTACTGCCAATTCAAGGCTAACATTAAACAAGAATTTAAAGCAGTGAAACAGTCTGAGGAACAAAACAGACTGACACTGTCTTCCTGCTAAACAGTGTAGCTGTTTCTATTATCTGGTCAAAGCTTGTTTTTTCACACCAGCTACCCTTTTTCACTCATGCAGACAGGTTGTTCCAGAATTGTTCCTCTGATACACTGGGAGGTGTCCAATTTCCAGCCTAAGTCTACGCACAACTAGATCACATTCCCTCATTCTTGTGCCAACAGTGCCATAGAAGTGTTTGAACTTTTATTGCGTCAAGAAATCTATCAACAGCGTTTGTATTTACAACCCCACACCCATATGCCAGGTATGCGTTCTAGCTACAAGTTTAGCTTGAAAACTACAGCTTCTCTTTCAGCTGTTCTGCAGTCAGTACTGAGTGTTCTCCAAAAATCTTCAAAGCAACTCTAAAGTTATCACCTCCTTATACTCCATCCAGGCTGCACTTCCACCCAGGAGGCATACAGAGCCAAGGAAGATTAACTCCAAAATGATGGTGAATGATGGCAGTGAAGCAGTGTGCCAGTCCAAACACTACAGCTACTTGGAACCACAAACAAAATTACAGTATGCAGACAAAACTCTTATGATCAAAATCAGGGTAACTGAAATTCCAGGAACGCCAGCAAGGAACCAAAGGCCTTGCTATTTGTGAGTTTTCCTCACTCACTGTGGGGCAGGAGAGAGCTGCTGTTATTTGTTTTACAAAACTCATCCCAGAGAGCCTAAACCTCTTCTCTTTGAAGACAAGCAGCAAGACTGTCCTCAAAGAGGGCAGTTTCCAAGGGGTTAGGAAAACCCTCAGTAAGAAGTGCTGTTGCCATCTGGTCAACCAGGTCAAGTGCATTCTGTGGGGAAAGCCAGTTTCTGGGTTGCATCTTGCGGGTTTTCCCTTCAGCCTCCCTGTGAAACATCTCCTCCCTAACATGGTTAAATGGGGAACGATTCAAGTCAGGTTTAAGGGTGCTGAATATATTTTTAAGTGACTGTATTTCAGATGGTCACTTAAAGATCTGTTGCTCTGCAGTACATGTGGGCAAGGAGCGTTAAAGAAATCAAGATGAAGTCAGTACCTGTGCTGGACTTCTTTGGTTCTTGATAGGAAAACGAGTCCTCCTACAGAGGAGGGACAGTTACTAATCCAACTCCAATCCTCTTCTAGAGACACAGTATTCCTTATGCAACAGCCAAGCATGCAGGTTTATACAGATCAGCCAGGGCAAAAGGCAGATGCAAGACAAACAAATGACACCTGCTATAGCACTAAAACCATTCAAAATAACTTTATAAACTCTGTCACATTTCTGCTTTGTACATCAGTTCAACCTTATCCCTCTGGCTTGTTACTGAAAATTCATGATGCTTGCTTTTTGTTTCACTGTTTCCTGAAAGGCAGACACGAAACCAGCCATCGGTGCATTATTTACACAAGTGCAACACAATCTCCCACCCCGCAATCAGTTTTTTTCACTAACAAGATACTTTCAACGTAAATAAACACCACAGCTTGAGCAGTGTTTCTGAAGTCAGTTTATAAAGGTTAGCTCATTTCTGCAATCCCCAAATGCCAGAGCGAGTAAAGCTTCGCTCACCATCCAACAGGCTAAAAATACAATATTTCAAGTATTAAATCAGAAATTTCTAAAGACAATCCATCGATAAATAAACACAAGGGAAACAGTATACAGCTTTCAATATACTGTAAGAAAAGTGGTGTCCAGTTTCAAACTTTAGCAAGACAAGTGCACAGCCCAAAAATGTGATCAAAGTAACCCTGAAAACTGTAGCAATCCGGGAGTCCCGAACATCAATCTCTTCTGTGTTTCCCCTCGAATTACTCTGCTGGTCTGAGGCATTTGATTGTTATTTAGTTCTACATCTGTAGGTAATCCAAAAAAAAAAATCTTAAGTTCATTCCCATATGGAAACAATTCAAGAGAAGGTTCCGTAGATAAGTCCTGTTATAATCTTGTTTCTCTGCACTTCGTTTACAATGAGATGCAACTGCAGGTCTGTTATTCCCGTAGTGTCCACAGCTAGGAAAAAAAAGTTCAGTCCAAATCATGCTGGCTGCGGCTTTCTCTCAGTTTTCCACTTCACGTGTATCTTCACCATCAGTTTTCTTATGTTTCCTCATATGTTTGTATTTTTCCACATATGCCTTCACCAGATTAGCCACTTTCATAGGGTTGATCTCTCCACTTTTGCTGTGGCAGATCTGCAGGGGATTAAAGGGCATTCAGTCAATTACAGCAGTTCAGGCAGGCAAGAAGCAAGGGACAGACAGGACCTAAGATGCTGTCCAAGGGAACCAGATCCTGCACAGGCCCTCAAGTCTCATAACAGGGTACATTAAGCAGAAAACAAAGGTAAGAGGAATATTTTACTTCAAGCATTCCAGAAATGGCCCAGTACTTATGTGCTGAGCACCAACTGAATGCAGAGGCATCTCTGAAAACAGTATTATTCATTTTTACTACAGGCTTTTCCACCCATCCGTCCAGTTTTACACAATGTGTGGTAACCAAGGAAGGGCTGATATCCCATATTTCTGGTGATTTTGAGGAAGCAATGCTCAGACTAGAAGAATTTGGCAGTTTTGAGGGCCCATCTTGAGATACAGGAGAAAGAACAAACCCTAAAGAACTTTATCGATGTTCAGAGAGGAGTTCACAGTGATTTCAGCAGCAATGGGTGTTGCTCAGCCCTCCTACAAACAACACGAGGTGGCAGCCATTACCTCAGGAATTTTGACTTACGACGGAATTTCCCAGTGATGGCAAGAATGCAGAGCAAGGATAGAATACAGTCTGCTAAGGTATCAATTACTGGTCTTGACCACAAGAGCATTACTTCCCCTTACAAGACAACATTTACCTGCTGATCAGGTCTTTTATAGCCATGATCTGATCAGCACTAAGATTTGAGACAGAAGTCAGTATCAGTAAAGCTGCCAGGCCCTCTTTTAAGGTTCAGGGACACCATAGACTCTCAAGGAACTAATGCACAAAGTATTTTCTCACTTTATCAGAAAGAGCTGACAATTCTGGCTGAAGTTCCTAGTGAGAGAAATTCAACCATTCTCACCCAAGGCACGTGCCATGTAACATTTCATCTCAGGCAGCTGAAGCTTAGCAATGTTCTTGTCTGCTGAAAACATGATCTTCTATAAGGAATAGACTGACAGCTCTCATCAGTGGCACCAATCAGTTCTGCTTAAAGCAACTGGTGCTTCACCACAGGACAGCAGAGTATGAGTCAGGGTCCAAAAATCCGCTACTCAGTTATGGCACGTAACTGCCAAAACTGGCACGTGCAATCCAAAGTACTGCCACTTCTTTCATGACCTGCCCAGCTCCTCCTCTCGACTCCCTTTCACTGTGCCCTTACCTTTTGCACTGCTTTTCGTAGGATGCTCTTGTATTCCTCCTTCGTAATCTCCCTCTTCTGGTAAAACGGTTTGATGGCGAGTTTCACTTCTTCCACAGCCCTTTCTTGCATGTGAAGCTTCTTCATGTACTGCAGAGCAAAGAGAGGTTCATTACTTTGTCCTATCTTGGAAATGCCTTCCGATTGTATTTTTCTCAGAAATGCTCTAACAATGAAAATTCTCATTTCACAATTTCAACAACCCAAGTAATCACCTCAAAGCGATTTCCTTTACTGTCATTTGCAATCTTGAAACAAATACCAGTTTGCACTACGAGGAACCCTTGTTTTCTGCACCATTTATTCTGTGTCTTAAAGAATGTGTTTTAAGCAGGTGACTACAATGTCTCCTTATTAATTTTGGTCTCCTCCTTCCCTTGCAACAGGTCTAAAGTAAACATACATCCATGAAAAGACATCAGATTATAAAAGCAGCAAATCATCGCTGCGAATATAAAGCTTTAGATAGCTCTAAAGGTAATCTGAAAATTGCAGAGTTGCCTATAAATAATTGATTATAAATGCCATCAAAACAAGTTCATAAAAACTGCTGCTCATAAATGGAGGCTTAGTGGGAAAAGCATCTCACTGTTTGGTTTTGTGGCAGAAAGTAAAATAATGGGCTAAGAAGTTTTTGTTCTCATGTTAGCATCCCCTGTGCTTAGAGCAGACTGTTCAAACAGCAAACCAAAACTCAGCAGCAAGGGACTAGCACTGCAAAATCTCCAAAGTATTTTACTATCTCTGCATTTTCAGTGCTGATGAACAAGAAGATACAGTCCTACCTCTCTGTAAGATTGTTATGAGGATTGACATTGATTTCAAAGCTGGAGGGGAAAGGAAAAACCAGGTGTTTAGAGACATCTGGACATTCTGGTTTCTGGAAAGTCCCTTCCAAACACTCACACAAGGTTTCAGAACTTTAAGAATGTACTTTGGACACTTTAATCCCTCTGTCTTCTTGTGATGAAGCAGTAGAAAGTAGAATCCTCAAACGGAATAAATCCCAAAAGAATTCAAGGAAAGGATTGCCTGCTGCTCCTGGATTAGCAGCATCAGGCCCCAAAACCAACAGTGACAACAGGGCCAGGAAAAGACAGTATAAAAAGCTTTAAAATCCCCCAAATTAAAAAGTTCAAATAAACAACTCATTAATGATATGCATTTGCTACTTGGTAGCATTCACTCACTTCCTCGTTTTTCGTTTTATCCACTGGAGGTTTGGGTGCTTTGATCTTTTCTTCTGCATTTCCAACAGAAGCAGCTTGGACTCCTGGCTCGGATGCAGTAGCCAAGCTGCCGGGTTCTGGAGTGAGGCTCTGTCCTGCCATGCAGCCAAGCGCTGGAAGACTTCCCTGCATGATAAACTGGACCGTGGGCTGGCTGACCGGGGCGTAGGGGGGAAGGCTGGAGGGCAGAGGTGGCGTCAGAGGGATGTTCTGACAGTACACCTGTGAAACAGATACCGCTCTGTAAATGCTAGTGCTTACAAGACAGAACATCAGATCAGGATTTTCAGAGCACCGGGTGCTGCCACCAGCCCTTCTTCACCTTTTAACTGGTGGAGAGCACAAACTGATGGCTCACACCAAGGCCACCAAGCCAATATTTACAGCCTGATCACAGTCAGGGAGAAGCTCACAGCTGCTCAAACAGCACCATCTTTCTGCAAGTTACTGCTGAAAGTTACATGCAGAAGCTGCATGTATAGAGCAGAATTAAAATAAAATACATTTCTTCAACTGTAAGGACCACCTGAGAGATTAAATGATTGGAGGATTGCTGAGGTGTATGGGCTTTATGAAATGTACCACACGCAGAGAGGGCAAACTCTGCCATGAGAGGAGGGTGTTGCACAACGAAGGCACAGATGAGATGGGATGCCTTCCATGACACTTAGGTGCTGGAATAGGAACCAACCTGAGAGGAATCTAGATCAGGAAACATAGGCTCAGGAATCATATAATTGGTTGGAGGAGGCTCATTTAACTGCACCTGATTTAACGTTTGGTTCAAGTCCTCTGCTTTCCAGGCCCCTTCTTTTGCTCGCTGAAGTTTGTAAAATGGCATCCCTGGGTTCCCCAAGAGAAGAAAAAGAAAATATTTGAGGACAAAATAAAAATAACGTGTCAAAGATTTCAAAGCCAATTATATTATTTAAATAAAAAAGATCTAACCACAAAACTCGCTACAAAAGTATTTTGTTTAGCAGTCATCCACATTTTAAAGCTTCTGATAATAGAGAACTTCTCATTTCCCCCAGGGAACCACACCGGCAACTCTGTCAACACAAACAGCACAGGGTCCCAAGCCAAACTGCTTCTAGCAGCTTTGGTTTAGCAGCACTCACAGGAGTGAGCTACAGAGATGTCATGCTCCTTGGTACTGAGAAACATTTATAACTTCTGAAGGCAAAACAACCATTCTAGTTAACTGCAGAAAAGGTGGGACACGGGCTGCCAGTTCAGAGACCGGGCTGCAGTACGCGCTTCACGGCCGAACAAGCTGCCTCTGGCTGGCTGAGCTGTGCTGACAGCACGTCCTCTCCAATTCATTAACAGAACTCACCTCACGATTTCAACAAGCACAAAATGCCAGCTCTCAGGATTGGAAACCACAGGATCACCCCAGCTCAGATGACAGAGCAGCTACACTACAACCCTAGGCCTCATACAGTCTGCTTCAACTGCTGTTTGTTTTCCAAAAGAGACTTACTTGGAGCTTTTCCAGCAGACAGTGTGCCGCTTTCTTCCTCTTGAAGATTCCATGTAACTCTTTTCACTGGTGCTTTCGATTTCAAGGTAGGACCCTGAGGTACCACTTCCAGTTCAGGCTTAGTGAAATTACTTGATTTCTCATCTGACACAAGGCACTCCTCTTTAACCTCCCTCACACAATCCGTAGTTTTGCTTTTGGAAGAGCTTTGAATTGGTGCAGCCTCAGTTGGAACATGCATGATAACTTCCTTCTTTGGAGGTTGTTCCATCAGAGACGGACATAATGCAGTATTTTCAATTTTAACTGTAATCTCTAGGTTTGTATTGCTACAGCTACCGAGCACTGCTTGATCAGTACTACTCAGTAATTCTGTTTCAGCAAAAGAATCCACGTTGCCAATTGGAACACAAATGTTTGTGATCTCTGGCACAGGGAATGCAGCTTCACTGGTCACTTCCTGACAGATGGGCTCCACCTTTATAGTTTCTTGGACCTCTCTCAGCTGAACTGGAGTCTCAGCCTGTACTTCCGCAAGCTGGACATTTGGTTCGATGGTTATGGAAAGCCCTTCTAGCACTAACTCCTCCTCTGGCTCTTGTTTGAGAGAATGGAGTTGCTCCAGACACGTGGTCAAATTTTCAGCTGGAGGCTTTTGATCCTTTTCTGGTGGAGGAGGAAGCAGGGTCTCTTTTGATCTGTGTTTTCTCTCTTTGGAACGTGATCGCGATCGTGGTCTTTTTTCCTTTGATTTGCTGCTTTTGTGCTCCCGAGATCGAGATGCAGAGCGAGACCGAGACCTCCACTTTCTCCTCTCCCGAGATCTGGATCTTGATCTCTTTCTGTCCCTTGACCTCAAGCTACTGTCTTTATCATACCTCTCATAGCTTTTGTCTCTCCTGTGCTTCCGCCTTTTAGTCCTCTCAGTGCTGTTCGATCTGGAACGGTCCCTCCGCCTTGATCTCGATCGAGACCGTCTCTTCTTTTTTCTGTTTTCATGAAACTCAGAAGTACTTCCAGGACTACCTGAACGTGACCTAGATTTCCTTCTCTCCCTAGACCAAGAAGTTTTTGCCTTTTTATCCTTCGTTTTATCCTTCATTTTCTTTTTTTTAGATCGTTCCCGACTGCTAGAACGGTCAGTAGAAGACCTCTTGCTCTTGGATTTCAATGTGTGCGTTTTGCCATGCTCTTCTCCACCTGACCAAGAGGTAGATCTGGAGCTTCGGTCCCTTGAGTGTGCTCTGTCCCTAGACCCTGAACGCGATCTCTTACGCTCCTTGACAAGGGCTTTTTTCCTTTTCATCTTTTTTTTGCTTCGGGAGCTGGAGTTTGAACAGGATCTGGAACGTGATCGCCTCTCTGTCGGTTCTACCTTTTGGACTTTCTGCTGCCCATCACTCTTTGAGGGACCATCTGGTTCTAGTTTCACATTAACATTAGGTCTAATCAATTCTTCAGCATTAAAGAACACGTTAGGTCCCTCTCTGTTTTCTTCCTTTACACACTCTGTACTAGAAATTTGCTTAACAGCAGATGAAGTGCAAGGACTGCTTAGAAAATCTTCCTCATCTATATTATCCCGTTCCTCTGTATCAGAGATCTGTTCTACAATCCTGCTTTCTACTGTCGCATCATCACGAGACTCTGTGTTACCAGGTGGTGCATCAGAGTCAGCCTCAGATCCAAATATATTATCTACCCTGTAAGGGGTGAAACGACGGACAGTTTGAAATGTTTGAACTTTTGGATTGTCGATGGAAATAGTCCTGGTAATATTAGTTAGTGGGATCCCTGAGCCAAGCCTTTCAGGACTGCTGTTTGCTGAACTTGAGTCTGATCCTGTTGGCTCAAAGGGATCATATATTTCACTTTTGACCTGCTTTTTCTTAACTGAGAAAAGAGGTGAAGGACTCTCTTTCTGTTGCACTTCATCATCCACAGGGCGGAAGGTGTTACAAAATCCTGGGTTAGACAGCCTGCTCGGATGTCCTGCATTTCCAGGAATATTGATTTTAAAACTCTCAAAAGAGCCTGGGCCTTTGCCCCTGGAAGTGCCCAGTAGTGATGAACTGCTATACACACCAGTATTGGCAGAAAAAGACACCCCGCTTGTACGTGTCTGCTGCTGAGGTTCCTTGGAATTTGACTTCTGACTTTCTACCTTGCTACCCTTTCCTGGCTGATTAGTGCTCTCTTTGCCAGTCAGCTGGGTTATACAGGAGCTGGGGATGTCACAGCTTTGGCTTCCTGTGGGTGCTGGCTCCACCTGCTCGCTGCTGGTTTCTTTTTTAATCTTTGGTATCCTGGGAAGCTCAAAGATGTCAATTCTCTTGGAAGGTGGTTTCAATGGCTGCCTCACAGTTACAGCTTTTGAGCCAGAATTTAAGTTACAGCTCGGGGGCTTTGAAGATGAGTCAGTGGGTAAAAAGTTTTTAGATTTTCCATTAAATCTGGGCACTTCACCTAACTTGGAGCCATGCCTGCTCAAAGCAGCTATATTCTGAGTCTGAACAGACCTGGGTGTCATTGAATATTCTGATTTTACAGTTGCCTTTTCCAATGCAGTCTGTGCAGGGTTTGCTGCAGACTCAGTCCTGCTCAGTGAGGGTGAAGGTGACGAAAACAAGCTTGAGGAGAAGGGTCTGGTGTGAGTACTCAGCCCCGAGGAAACGGAAGGTCCAGCAATGGAGCTACTTGCTGTGGTCCCTGAGTGCACTGTACTTGGTTGGGTGTTATGCCCTGAACCATCATCCACTCTTGAGTCACTTGCTGATTTTCTGTGAAGTGGAACTACAGCACACAAACAGACAATTAAGCTTTTCAGTACCTATCTGGACATTTTCTGCCAACGTTAAAAGAAATACTAAGCTCATTATTTTAAGTTCCACTTTGGTTTGCTGACATGCCACACAGTAACAAGGCAATCCAACAGTTCTTTTGGTCAGATACTCATGGTTTAGTGCCAGACAACCACATCTTGAAGGTAAACATTAATGTTTACGAAATAAATCATTCTCTTCTGTAGGTATCACCAGATTAATGCTTATTATCTTGTAGGTGGTGAATGACAAAAACTGACTATAACAGAGGTATAAATGGGGTACTTAAAAACAAAGCTCCAAGTTTCAATTTGAAAAGATTCTTTTAAAATAATACCATGCCAAGGGAATACACAGCTGGATATGCTAGCACATATTTAGAGTTCTACTTTTGCAAAGAAACTTCTTGCCAAGGTCCTCCGTGTTGCTTTTCAAATTGAAGTGCAGACCACAGGCATGGCAGCAATGCATGACACGTGCCAGAAAAACTGGGTACTAAGACAATTCTAGTCTATCCAGTCCTACACTTTTATAATAAAGAATTAAAGCAGTTCTTTCAGTTCTTTTGAAAACTATGTATTAAAATCAAAATTCTCCAGTAATATCTCAGCTCTGCAACTAAAACAGAGACAAGTAACAATATTTCTGCCTTATAAAACCGATTACTGTTGGCAGCCACTGAATCTATCCTTTGTATCCAAATGCTCAGTAAGTGTATCCCTGTGTCTGAAGCTACTGCAGCCTCAAGGATCAGGGCAGATGGGGATGAAACAAAGAGGCTAACTGCACTACGAAGCGCCAAGTCCTTACCTGCCTTCTTTGCTGTTAGTGAACCATCTCTGTTGATGACCACATCTGAACTACTCATCATGAGAAAGCTCTGTCCAGACAGGATGCTTCCCAACAGGTCAGGCACAGGTGCAGCTTCTGCTTCGTGATCGGGACTCAAGGCAGGCACACTGCTTCTGCATGTTTCAGAGGGGTTATATTTCCTTTACTCTTACAGCACTTGTTCTATACACACACATTACATTACAAAGAAACCAAAGTCAAGGGCATAAACAGAGGTCAGCCAGGGAAGTCCACTACTAGTTTTGGCTTCACTAGTCATTCAGTGCCCATCTCTCTCTCTGACAAACAGAAGGCGAAGCTTTTACTGACTTCACACGAGAACACCACAAGATAGGAAAGTCTGTAATCATATCTGAGGCCTTTTGCTAACAAATGCTTTAAATCTTATTTAAGAGTGGTGCTCACTGTCTTGTGTATCAAGATTAACTTTCCTGTCCATTTAGTATGCATCTTTGAAGGATAAACCACTGTCTATCACTTCAGAGGTATTTCCATCTTAGTTGCCTCTCTCCCTCACCACAAAAACACACACACAAATCTATTCCTCAGGTCTACATTCCTATCTAAAAAAAAAAAAAATTACACAGCTTGAACCAGTGTTCAGCACCAGTAAAGCTACACAAGGTGCCACAGGTAGGGTACTTAAGAGCATGGCATAGAAGAAAATACACTGAAAAACAACAGCAATGGTGCCACACATGTGAAAACACAAACACTTCCCTTGATGCTTTACTCAATCTTACGAAGATGGTCTAAGTTCTTGGTTCTTGAAATATGGACTGAAAAGGTTTGGCTGTTTCTGGTGTTGGTATTTGGCTTTTTTCCTTTTCTCTCTTTGTTTTTGTGTTGATGGGACTTGGGGGTTTGTTTTGTTTGGGTTTTCTGAAAAACAAACTTCCAAAGGGGCCAATAGACCCAGCTCTTTGAGGGAGCTATATTTCATTTCTGTATGACAACAAAGCAAGCTTTATCAACATAATGGACACCAAAACACCTGTAACAACATACAACAGAAAGACAAAATGGGAATGCTACAAGAATTGACTGCTAAAGCCAGACCAGGAAATTCAGCGTAGTCCTGGCAAATCAAGCCTTTAGAAAAGCTGAATGTCAGCTGAACAGTTCTACCTTCTAAATAATATGCTACTCAAATAACTCATAGGACATGGAAAGCTTCCTGAAAGGCCTCCTTCAGAACTGAGATGGGAAAGGTAGAGAAACAATCCAAGTTATCATAAAAATACACTGCCTTAATCCTGAGAAACCAAACTTCACTGTAAGTCAGATGCTCTAGAGGACAGCCAGGTAAACCTCTCACACCTTTAATCACTTAAGCTCAGCTCCCTTTATTTCTTTTCAGCTCTCTAAGCCTCGCAGTTGGTACCGGCCTCAGTGATTTTCCCCATTTGTTTTCTTCTTGTCATGCTCCTGGCTCCCTCTGTCCTACCCCTCAGTTCTGAGAATTCCCTGTGGCTGCCAGTGGGGGGCACCCAGGGCTCCCTGGACTCGGCAGGTGTGTAACACACAGACATCTGTCAGGTGGCAATGCTACTGTTAAACTGCAGGATAAAACAAAGAGGTTTTTTCTCAATTTTCTGAGCTCCAACAAATGGCAAAGGAACTGAATGAGGTGGGTAGAGCTCACACCTTCTTTGGATGTGCAGTTAGATTCCTTGGTCCTCTCAAAGAAGCAAGCGTTTTTTTAAAGGGTAATGAGACTGGGATTTAAAACAGTAACGGAGTTACAAACAAACACAAAACAGAAAGCAAGAAGAGTCAGATTAGGGTGGAAATACCAATTTTAAATTTCAGTGTAAATGTTAAACGTAGTATGGAAGAGTGTGTGCCCTTCAACATAAAAAAAAAATTTTTGCACAAATTGATGTGGTTATTTATCTATACCTGTGCAGGCATGCATGGACATACATGCACTCTTTTTGAAAGATACTCAGGGCAAGAAAAGGGTTAAACCAGGATGATCATCCAGGTTACTCTTTTGTTAGGGTCATTAGATAACTAAGAAAAATAAAACTGAGTAACAATGGATTTTTACCTGGGAAGTCCCACAGAAATGGGTCTAGCTACAGGACGGTGAGACCTCAGTGCCGACTGGGAGAGAACTCTCCTTTTGGCACTCACTGGTGAATCTGGATTTGCTGGAACCTCTTCATTACTGTGGTAAAACACACACACACATGAACCCTGAAATTGTCTGAAATGTTTTTCACATCAAACAGATGAAGTAGATAATACTACTAGGACAGATACAGTTAGAGAGCATTGTTTGTTGTATTATGGTACACTGAAAAAATATCTGTGCAATGTACTTATTTTCTGTGGCTATATAAATAGAATAGCGTAATTCAGCCAGCAGAGACTCAAATGTAGATTTTTATTTCTAAAATATTAAATGGACAATTTCCTTTTATGAAAGGTTCAAAAAGACTTATTCAGTGGAAAATTAAATTTCACCAACAATAATTTCAGTGTCCCCTCCCCTAAATTCAAAGATCAAGAGTGACACAAACTATGACATAGTAAGATTTCTCCTCATTTTAAAGTTTTCTAGGAAAGTGAAGATGAAGGAGAAGCATGGAAGATTTCATAGGTCTGTTTAATCCTATATTAAGTCAGTTTTTATTGTGTATCAAATATGCTGGCTATCTTCACTTATAATTAATAAAGTGATGGATCAGGATCAGACTCTTTCAGATTCCAATCTTTCAATAACCCCAGAGATCTTATTAAAGGTTTCCACGAGGCTGATTATTTCAGCAGAACTCTTTAGAGAAGGCTGGTTCTTTAAAAGCTCAGTAACTCTGCACAGAAGGAAAGAAAGAACAGGCCAATGTGTTACGATGGGTTGTGTATCCAAAGCTGCCTTTAGATGTGAGTTCGACACTCTGAATGAAGTCACATGTACAAACAACCCAACACTTGAGAAATTATCACGTCCCTGATCACAGTCCAGAGATATCTTACCCTTCATAAGGATCCAGCTCATATGGATCCCCAAACACAGACAGAGAAGCTGCTCCAATATCTGCTCTCATCAGACCAAGTGAGGGCTCTGTGGGTTTGTACATGGAAGGAAGTGAGGCCCCACGCACAGGTTTACTAAGACCAAGAGTTCTTGCAATACGGGAGCGAGTAGTAACCTCATTTTTCACCTGCACACATAAAGAGATTGGGTTATTTGTATGTTAGGGCAGGTACATACCTTGCATTTAAAGCCCCAAATTCTTCAAAGGCTGAGTCATCAGGTTACTGATGCAGAAGTGGTGTGCATTTATTCTCTATATTTGTTTTAAAGCATTTATTGAACTTCTAACTGTGGCCTGTATGTCACTTCAAACAGATCTGCATGTATCAGATAAGATACATTAAGTTTCTGAAAATCTTTAATGTCAGCTCAAAACGCTGGTTGCATATTAAAGGAGGACAGTTCTGTCTGTAGGAGGTAAACTCTAGTTAAGGCAGCTGATGACAGAAGTCAAGCTGGTGCAGAGTATTCAGTGTAATTCACATGAGAACATCACCCAGAACTGAAAGGAATTTTGAGAGCCCTTATGGCTAATTAACTAGGTTTGCAGCAACACAGACACAAACATCCATAGCCTATTAAAACGAATAGGTGGTGGTAATTTTAACTGAGTTTGCATCAGTACCAAGCAAATACCACAGCTGAATGACAAGGCAGAACACAAAGCCTGCAGGACATGCTTTACAGTCTAATCCCAACAGTTCAGGTAACAGGATTTGTCAGCAAACCCAGCAGGCCTGCCTGGAAGTTGCAATTAATTTCCACGTGCGGCATCTTTCTGGAGTACACTGGACACATCCTGCACGTACTCCCACCACACAGAAAGGTGCCTGCTATGATTGTATGATGGCATTTCTTCCAACCGAATCCCATGTTATAGTGCTTCTAGGGAGGGCTGAAATATGGCAGATACTGACTGGCAGAAACTCACATGTGATCTTACTCTCGTCTTTTTCCCCCTTCTCTTCTTTGTCAGACGCTTGCGTCTCTTCAGCTGCGTCCCTGAACTCTTCTTTCCAGCAGATTTTGTCTGAGTTCTTTTTTTGCCTCCTACTTTCTTCCGCCTACCTGATGGGATAAAAACCAAGGATCTGGTCAAGTGCCATCACTGTGTTTTACCCTGTACTCCCCTTTTCGTACCCCACAACACACGAAGCAGCTCAAATAGAATACACTGTGCCACCAATAGCAGAGTAGCAGAAAAAGTGATACAATACAAACAAATTAGGATTTATTTAAAAACAACCTTCAAGACATGCTGGTTTAAAAGTAAATTGGCTGGAGAAATGAACCCAACTCAAGAGAGGTTACACGTCAGAGTCACAACTTACTAAAAAGATTACAATAAATATAATGACACATCGAAAAACTAGTTTTAAGCTGCAAAACAGATGTATAACCCAGCACTTTGGGACAAGAACAGAACAGTATTCATTAGCCCCTGTGCTGAGCACCACGTGGCTCCCCTGGGTACAAAACAAAATGAAAAGAAAACCTGTTGGTCTGGATAATAGTCACAGTTCTGTTGAAGTAATGACTGCAGTCTTGTCAAGGGAGGCAGTCACAGTCCTTATGAAGTTCTGGTCCTTCTTTGGATCCAATGGGTGGTACCAGAAGTCCCAAAACCCCAAGATCATATATGCTCAAATTTAGGTGGGCATGTCCAGTACCTCCCCCAGGGTGGGAAGTTCCACAACAGGTGATTTAACTCTGTGAGTTATGGGATAGTTTTGGAATCTTTGATGGTCTAGGTCATCACAGGTGCCTATTATGCCAGTCCATTGTGGCCCATACGAAGAGATGACCCCTCAGGCTGTGTGTGAAGCTGCTAATGCCTCCCCAGAGGGGAGTTATCACAGCTGAGTCACTGGTGTGAAAACAAAGAAACACGCCTCACAGGGTTCTTTAACACCCAGCTTGTTGCCTGAGGTGCCAGGTGTGCCCTGGGCAGCTGCTGCAAATGATCCATTATTAACAGTCCATCAGAAATGACACAGAGGGTGTAGAATACACAGTTTTGGTTATGCCTACCTAGTGATAAACTACTCACTGCCCCTGTAACTAAGGCAAGACACTTCTGGGCAGGGGTGGTACAGGAAAAGAAAAAAATGCATGTGGGATACTTCCCTAGCTGCACAGGTGCGGCAGCATTCAGCAGATGTACAGTACTTTGCATGATTTGGGCTTTCCTAAAGTGCCTAATGTCCTTACCTGTTTTTCTTTTCTGCCTAGCAGGAGCCCGTGGTGTAAGAGGACGCTGGTAGACGGCTGTGTTTAGACCTGCTACAACTGCCTCAATTGTTTCATCCAGAAGTGATGACATGAGGTACCTTGGCACATGCTGTGTGGGGGATTAGAAGGTGCATGATACAGGTATCCAAAGGACAGCAACAAGTTACTCATAAAAGCATTTGATGAAAAATGGATTTGAGATTTGAATAAGGAACCCCGCCCCCCATATCACCAAGCTGACAGTTAAGCAATTATGTCACTTTTCTCATCTACTGACTGACATGTTAATGACCTTGCTCTTTGGCCTTGTTCAGAATTACAAGTCATGGCTAGTCTAACTTTTTAAATGAGAACAATCCCCGAGATCGACATTTCCTCAGTGAAAGAGTTCACCCAAGAACTTTCTCAGATTCACCTAACTGACCTCTGCCTCATCACACAAACTGGGGTGAGCAAACACTGAAAAGCCAAAAAAGTACAGATCCCCTGTATTAAACATCTCATTCTTTAGGTCAGACTGACCTGTGAAACGTGCACATTAGGGGACTCCCTGTGAGCCACCTTGCCTTCACCACCTAACATCACTTCATTGTCATTAGCAGGGGCTTCTCCAACAAGTTTCAGATTCACAGGTCAGTTCCTCTCTACACTCAAGGATGCATGCTGCCAGCTTCTCACTGTGCTTTGAGGACAACAGCTTACACACCCTCAAAACAGAGGAATTAAGCTTCAGCCAACTCAAGGTACTAGCCAAAATAAGATGCACTTTTATTCAGAGACAAAGGCACTAAGTAACAGTACCTTTCTAGTTTGTAATCATCCCTGCACATTGAGAAGCAGAGCTAGAAACACCTCTTAAGTCCTGGGTTCCCAGGCTGACACGACTATGCAATGGTAAAGTCCCTGGGCACCACTTGTCTCACCTGCAGGAAAAAGCTGCACACTATTTCTAAAACAAGAGGTAGGGAAAGAAAGAAAAGCAGCAGCAGTTCCCTTGCACAGTCTTTCACTTCAAGCAGCACTCTTCTCCCATTACTTTTTTTCAAAATATAGCCTCGACTACTCAGATATAATTACTTAACAACAATGCATCACATGATTCCTCAACATGTTCTACTTTATTAATTCTTCTAAAGCTAAAATTAAAAGGCCTGGGTTTTGAGACAGTGGGGGTTGGCAGTCAAGATCACCTCCGTTTATAGAGGACAATGAGTTTAATGACAGCTAGAGCTCTCTGGAGAGTCCTTAAATCCAGGGGAAAAACATGATAAAAACTTCAGGCAAGCTAGATCTTCATTCATGGCAGTTATTTCAACCTGTACTTAATACTGTAAGAAGGGATCTTGGGTAATGGGGATACTTCCTTGCATAGATTCTCTGGTACTGTTAAGGTGGCTGAAGTCACAGTGCCACATTACTGAGGACACTAGCATCTGGGGTTTTCTCTTCAACAAGAGGCTGAATTTCAGCTCATAGAAACCTTGAAAATACTAAATTTTTCTCTTCAGTTGGGCTGAGGGTGATCAACAAGTTCTACTGCTACAGAAAAAGAATTAGGACGACAAATAAAAAAAATACACAGCTGTCAAATAAACATGCTAAAGAAACAGATGTGATGCACAAACTGCATTAATAGCCACTGGGAAAAAAAATACAATTTTGCTCACACCAGAGGTGATAAAAAATGCAGATCAAGAGAGGAAGCTACTGCAGCATTTAAAATAGAGAGTCTTGGCCATGTGCTGCACCCCATTTGCGCATGTTCTCCATCTCAGTTTAAAAGAACTCCATAACTACTACCCATTGTGCTACGGACAGCCAACACAGACAGATGAGCTACTTAGGTGGGGATTTCTCTCAGCTCTTCCACAAGGTTCTTCCAGATGTTCCCTAGCAAGTACCCCCGATCACCTGAATCCGCTGTGCTGTTGTTATCCGGTTCCGGTTCACCGTTGCCCGGACGCGCTCGCTCTGCCGGGTCCTGGCGATAGCTCGGGTCCGGACGTGAGGGCGCAGCCGACTGGTGGTGGGAACAACATCTGCCACAAGAGCAGCCACCTCTTCTTCACTGACATGATCTGTGTCTTGAAAGAAAAGATGCTGAGGTCACTTGTCTTTCTAGATGTGAAAGCATTTAAAAAATTTCAGACAAAAAAAAAAATCAGTACTCCCTTATTCCCTTTCTTAAACCAATCACCTCTGAAAGAAGACATCACCCTCTCAAAACGAAATGAGCACAGACAGTTACAGGCTGTTACACAGTAAGATGCTTTTCTAGGTAACAGAAATTGCTGCTACCTTAACAAACTGAGGTCAGTCTACTGATAAACTCTTTCCAACGTAATACAAAGCAGTTGCATTAAGGTGCTGGGCTTGCCCCGGAAAGGTTAAAGAATGCTTACAAGAAGCAGCTCCACAGATTGTAAATGCAAATGAAAATCTTCATAAACAGGATTGTCTCATCAGTCAAGAGTTCAAGTCAACTCTCATGGTTCAAGAGAGAACACTTATCAAAACAGTTGTTTAAAACAGAAAAAGAGGACATTAAACACCTCTTCAGAACAGCACATGCTTCCCATTTTCTAACTCAGAAGAAAAATATTTACTTTGAGTGGATACTACAAAACCCTTACCTGCAGCAGCACTGGCACCCATGGGGGCACAGGCTGGACAGAACCATTCATCTACAGGGACTTCACTCAGAGGAGGATTAAGGCATTCCATGTGATACCTTGGGGGGAAGGAAAAAAAAAAATCAAAATGAAATAAATCAAACAACGTGGTCCTTAACAAGAGAAGAGAAGCCTTTCACCTCTATCCACGTGCTATGTAAGGCAGACTCATTTTCTTAAGCTTGAAACCATAGTCTATGCATCCACTTCCACCAGTCTCCAGAGAAAAGATGCTACCTGATGGTTATAAAAGGGCCTTCAATTCTAGACGGTATTTTCATCACTTTAGGCTTAAAAAAGCTTAGAAAAGTGAGCATTTTTCCCTCACTGTGTGGTCATTTGAACCCAAGCTGCAAGAAACGTGCAGAGCCAAAACTGATGGTGGCAAGAGAAGCACTGGGAGACAGGCAACCAGGAAACAACATCATTTTCCTGTGAACCAACACAGCATTCACGTTACTGGCACTTATGAGCATTTTATTTTGCATGACAAGGCACAGGTCAAATGCAATGCCTTGTTATGCTGAATAAAGGCACTGCATCCCACAAGTACATGTGGTATGATTAAGACAAGTGGTGATTAGGATTTCTGTGTCATTGCACAGGTTACGTGGCAGAGCATTGGTCAGTCACTGGCTCCAAAAAGCTGCTTGCAGGACTGGAGACTAAGCACACTGACTTCCAGACACCATCCAGCTGGGAACTGTCCTTACCAAGCCTCAGGGGGAAAGAAGAGAGCATGATGCCCCCCTAGGTAGGCCTTTGAAATGTTCTCTACCCAAGAGGCTGAGCAGCCAGACTGAACACCAACCACTTACAGAGAAGCTCTGCAATTTCTTCAATCCAGCAGTTTAAACTCAGAGAAAGCAACACGTGTCAGTAGCACAGAATTTTCAAAGCAACTCACGTTCAAGTTACACTGCTATAAAGAATTAAAACAGATTTTCCAAGTAAATGAGATGCTTCCCATGAAAACTGAATGCTTAGACCAAGTTCCTTAGGCAAGGAAGACAGGAAGATCACAGCTTTCAAGTAAGTTTCAGCTTCAAATCAACAATTTTATGACCAACTTTGTTCTTTTTCTACAAGAGAGAAGACTACTGTTATTTCTGGTAGAGTGTTTAACTCTGAAATAAATAAAGAAAAAAGAGGGAAGCTCTCTGTTTCATCTCTCTTAGCAAAATTCACTGACTGATAACTCAATGCCTGGCCACAAAGTAAGGGAAGGGAAGGAGCAACTGTCTAATCCTCTAATCCCAGTTGACAGTAAGACAAAAGAAGTAACAACGAGACTACAGCTGTTAATCTACCTTCATTCCATGACTCAGACTTCAGATTATGTCTTTCAAACCTGTTCCCAACCGTGTTGCAATAAGCTCAATTTGCAGCTGTACTGTCAAAACTGCCAATACTATGTTTATACTAATATATATATATAAATTGTCAATACAAAATGGAATACCATGTTCTCCTTGCATGAAAGAGTATACTTTAGCAGATGAGATTTTACACTCTTGCAGAGCTTGAAGAAGATGAAATTGAAAAATGCTGCTTGCAAAAAATTGTTACTTTAAAATTAGACTAGCAAAGTATATTCCTTCTCTGGGAAAGGAGAGCTCATTCTCCAACTGCCAGCTACCAGGAATGAGATCATTTCCCCAAAGTGGTATTCTGACAAGTAATATTGTTATATTCATGCCAAAGTCATAGCAAAAGTACTTGTAGCAAGAACTTCATTACATACTTTTCAAATTATGTCTGGGAGTTCTGAAGCCACCTTATGACCCATTTGAAAAGCAAAGACTTTCAGCCCTAAAACTTTTGACACTGAAGAACCTATTGCAACAGCTATCTAGAGCCCCTTGGAAATGGAAAGAACCTCATCACGCAGAAAATCATCATAACCACACTCAATGCTAAATCTTCTAGAGGGATGATGCTTGTTTTTCCAAAAAAACCCCAAAACAACAAAACCTGAAAAAAACAGTCTTAAAGCAAAGTCACCTCACTCACAGTCACTCCCTCGGGTTCCTTTAATTGCACTCTTGCACCCACCCCCTCACAAAGACACCGTGTGCCCAAGTGGTCTGGCCAGGATTATTTGTGTGCAACACAGAAGGCAAGAGATATTGGCCATCAAGTCCTCAACACATCTCTTGAGCTCTGTGACGAGCAGTGAAAAACTGATTTCAGACTTTTTGTACCTCTCAGGAAGGAATGGATGCTTTTGGGGAACTTCTGCCTCATTATTCTGTCTCAGCCTTCACAAACAATAAGAAAAAACAGATCTATGAAATTAAAGAATTTTGGTCATGGATGCAGCCCTGTTCTTCAACTTCTTGACACCAATCACTGTTACTCTCTTCTTGCTGCTTGGTAACCTGAATGGAGTCATACATTAATGTGTCACACCATAATGCAATTAACCCTTTTTCTACTGTTTGTTCAAATGACTCGACATCCACACTCCTGTATTCACACCAATCCTAATGTTATTGTTACACAGTTCAGAAAGTTAGGCTGTCACATTCCAAAATAATATCTGAAAATGGTTTCAGTGGAAAAAGATTTGATAACAGCATTATACTACACAGTTTGAACACCATAGAAAGCCACGTCTAGCTAAAAGCAGTAACTCGGTTCGCTTTAGAATTGCTGGCAAAAATAACCGAGGAACTTTTCAATCCAGCATCAGGTCAGACAGAGAATCTAGAGGAATAAAACCAGGATTTGAAACAAGCTATTCTCCATTTTTCTAGATTTAACCTCAGCCATGGAGAGCTCGTAAAGATGCCTTAAAATCTACATAACATAGATTTAGTATAGCTTTTTAGCACTTTTGGTATAGATTGGTAGTGCCTTTGGCCTGTTAGTACTTTTGTACAAGAATTTTAAAAATGCTGTTTAACATTTCTTGTCAAGAATTCCAATAGACAAAGATTGCGGCAAGGTAGAGAACATTTTATCTGTATGAAATGTTCTCAGAATAAGACATAACAGGCACATTGCTTGATATAACTGAGTCAAAGTGGCTCAGAAACTTTAAAACTGTTCCAGAAGGTGTGCTACTGTGCCAAAGACCATGGAGTAGGATGAGGAAGATGAAGACAAGGGGTCTTTGGGATCACCAACTCAAATTCGAGATGCGTGGCAAGGGCTGTCCAATGGGATCAACACTTTTGGGAAGCAGGTGATGATAACAGATGATGCACTGTTAGATACTACAGTATAAAACTGTAGCACCTCTGCAACTTGGTGTGCCTACTTCGGAAATGATTCCTATGCACCCAGCATGCTGTAAATAAATGAGTGCTTTTTTGCTTTCTCATATTCATACTTCGAGGGTTCTTTCTGGCCATTTAAGGCATCAGTAATGACTGTGAGTTCTTTTTCCAGAAGTGCTTCTGGAAGTGCTAACTCTAGAAATCAAGCATATATAAAGAACTTATTTTAGGAAAATATGACAAAAATTAAAGAACTGTATCAAACTAGAAATACAAATATATATTAAAAAATTGGAGTAACTGTTGAGAGATCAGAAAGAACTTAAAGACATGGCTTCAGGTCAGACCTGTGAAACACTGGTCTTGATTAAGTATTTTAAATTCAGCGTTCTGATGACGCTCTTAACAATATCTAGTGTTCCTGATTTTGTCTATTTTCCAGAAGGTGAATCATTGTACATGGACACTACAGAACACAAAGGCAAAACTAGACTTATCAGGTATCTAGTTAGCTTGCTAGAAGAAATTTTTGAAAGAATACTCTACATATTCATTGCAAGCACCTCTCTTTGTTCAGTGGGTAACTTTTGACAGCAAACTGACAATGCCAGAAGACTGATTAAACAGCAAACAGACTTTAAATTTTAGCAGAAAACTGTAGGCCCAAACTTGTGTTCAAATATCTCGATGACTCTACTTAAACATTTATTTTATTTATCAAGGAGGGAAAAAAATTATGTTGGCAGAGACAGAAGTATGCAAGAGTAAGAGAATCAATTTAAGACCTGTGGCTCTAAATGAAAAGCATTTCACAAAACTGTGAATCTTAAGCAGTTCTCCTGCACAGCACTAGTGCCCAGTCAGCTGGGACCAGCCATACATCCTCCCCCAGGGACATATAAAAGGATGTACATTTTTTACCCTTCATGGAACCAGATGCTGCACGGATGAGCACAAACACCTTCATCACTTAAAGGCATGGTCACCTGCCTCTATGGGTGCTGCACTGATGTGCACAGGACTCTCCACACACACGCTGCTACATGACCAGAAAAGGATCCATCGCTTAATGGGGATGGATGTCTGCACTGTAAGCACATGGATGCACAGCTGGCTGCACGTTGAGTCTGAAGAGAGCAGCAAGGGGCAGCCTACAGACCAGATAGTGTCTGTGGACCAAACACTGGCCAACTGTGCAGGTGCTCCATTCACTTCAGCCTTTCTTACCCTGCATCACAGCCATCACAGAGCAGCAGGCGATCCTCACGGTCACTTCTGCCACACACCTCACAGAAGGTTGGGTCATCCTCCCCATCGCTACCCTGAGTTTTCGTGTTCTCAACAGGAATCTAAACAAAAGAGGGATTCAAATTTTATGCAGAACGTGGCACTTTTAAAAATCCATCATCACATTAACAGTACCTGCATCAAAATCTAACAGTGAAGGAAACAAAAGAGTTGTTACTTATCAGAGCCTTTGTTTTAGTTCATTCAACACACCTAAGACCCGATCAAATGCCTGAAAACATCTCCTTAGCTTGTTTACTATCAGACACCAACAAATACAGGAAACTGCACTTAAAGAACAGGGAAAACAAAAATTCACAAATAAGATCAAAAGTAGTCAAAAAACCAAAAAGACCCCAAAAACAAGGCAAAAGAAAAGAACAAACTTTGCTACCCCCATATTACTTCAATGTTAAATCTGCACTTGTTAAAATACAAAACGCAAGAAATCACCAGTTTATGAAAACAGCATCAAACTCCTAAAAGTCCCCTGAAACCCAAAATCTTTCTGATATCAATAAAGAGCAGTGACAGCTCTTCAATACTTCTTCATGAGCAACTACCAGCAGACACAGCCGGTGTCTCTCAGAGCTCTGCTACTGCCTCGTGCCCCACTCCAAATGGCGCCTTTAGGAGCTCCACAATTACCTTGCACCTCTCTCCCCTTACAAACCCTACTGTTACACAGCGTTCCTGGTAGCAAGATCATGTATAACCCAGATTATTCCTATTCCCTGTGTACAGCACTTGCAGTACACGGGGCACTTCCATGTCTGGAGAGGCTTTTCCGTGCAGAAGAGTTTTCAGTCAGATGTCCATTATGCAGAAGAGGCAGCTATGAGAAACACCCTTTCTGCCAGAACACAATATTGCAGGAAACATGGTTAAGGGGGAAAAAAAATTCTTACAGTTCCTTAAAAGGCAAACTCAGAAAAGAAATAATTCGTCCAGATGCCAAGTATCGGATAAACATGCTAGAGGTGTAAATCTCTGAATAACTATTTCGTGGCAATTGGCTTTGTTGTTTGCCACAGTAGAAAGCTTACCTTTTTTAAGATTTTACCACCAAAACGTGCCCGGATGCTAATGTACTTAAAGAGGATTCGATCCACTGGACAGGAGTTTGCATTCTAGAAAAAACCAAAACCAATACAATTCCCAATACAGTTAATAAGTGCATCTCTTTATTCAATTTCTAAAAAGGAAGTCTTAAATTATTATTGAAATAAGCATTAAATTAATGTAGTAGCCATTTTAGCAGCTATGATCTTGACGTTTTACGTACTTAAATCTGACTTATCTGATTTGCAAACAGCCTCTTGGATCAGAGAAAACATACATATTCAGAGAAGTATTTATTATACTGAGGTGATTTAATAATTATTCAATTGCAAAGCAATATCAAAATTCTTCTAAACATTGCCTTGAAGCAGCACTTGCATTTTAAGGCATTTTCTTTCTTTTGGACAAATGGGCAACTAGAAATGGCTTACAATATATTCAGTAAGAGTAATTTTTTTTTTTTTTTTTAATTTAATTAACACTGTTACTGCTGCACACACAGTAAGTTTTGTTGTAATTCTCACCCTGGTTTTTGACTGTGGGAACTACACAGGTGGCAAGGAACTCTGACTGAAAAGTGAATTCAGAGCAAGTTGTTGATAGTCATACTCTTTTACATCTTTTTTATGTTTAGATGTTTAAAACAGATCCCCATCCAGTGGTCACAATACAGAATTTAAGAAGAGATAAAGACAGATATACAGAGAAATATATATACACACACATATATATATAATAAAAAAAGCACAGAGAAAACCAGTATTGCTGGTGTCTTGACTTAAAAAAGCAAAAGAATTGTAAATGCCTAAAAATACACTTGCTTATGACATTATAGCTTCCAGAGAAGAGATCAGGATGGGTACAAGAAAAACAGATCCACACTTCAAACATGAATCCTGACAAACAGAGCAGTAACCCAAGTTTGTTTAGAAAAGCTTAAAGTAAATACGAATATTACATTTTTTTTGCTCTCATTACAGCAGAACAGCACGATCAGAAGAGAGAGAAGAGAGCACACCAGAAAGCCACAGGACATCACAGCCAAAACAGCTCACCTTAGACCACTCCACAATGCAGTCCAAGCAGAAGTAATGGGAACAGTTCTCAGGAGTCCCAACAGCCTGATCCCTAAAAGTGTTGAGGCAAATGGGGCAGTTTTCACCATCCTCATCAGAGGAGATGCTCGCTCCATTTAAATGTGGCTCTAATTTCAAAGAATCAGCCATTCCCTCCACAGTGGCCTCAGTTTCTTCCTCTTCTTCCTCTTCTTCATCATCATCTTCACAATCTTAAGACGGGAGAGATAAAAAAAACCGTGTGTGTGCTGCAGGGCTTCAGCAGTGAGGGCAGAGGGGGTGGGCAGGACAGGGTACCAGTTCACAGAAAATTTCAAGAAAGCTTATTTTATGAGGCTGCAAGAGCAAAGCACAGCCTTCCCAGTTTAAGGCAATAATTTGTGCGGTTTTATTTCTTCCTAAATCCCTTCACTAGAAAGCAATGGATTACTCTGGTGAAAAATAAAGCCTGATAATGTGAGTAGTCTTCCAAGAGATTAAAAGGACAGACAGCAGAAAAACAACAGATTATCAAAACAAGACAGTAAGCTACGTTAGACTACCACGGAACAACAAAGTTAAAACAAAGTTATAATAAAGTCAAAATGTACCCAACTTCAGAGGGCAAGCAGCAGCAATACACTGATCTGCAGAACAACAAATTCAAGATTTCCCCAGTATATCACCATTTCGAGAGTCAAGGGATCAAAGTGCCTTGGAGACCACTTAAAGAAGCCTGGTTTTGAGTAAAATTAAACACTCAGCACACACTGCTGAAAGGTATTTTTATTTTTAGTACAAAATACAAAGACCTGTGTTAGTCTTTCCCCAAAACCTGTGAAGTAAGTTGACATTTTCAAGAAACAGCAAAAAGTTACCTAAAAAACCCCAAACTCACTTTGGGGGTGAGTGGGAGAGAAAGATGCTATTGTTGGGTTGTTGGGTTTTTGTTTTTGTTGCTTTGTTTTTTGTTTGGTTTTGTGTTTTTTTGGTTGTTTTTGGTTTTGTATTGGTTTGGGGTTTTTAATGAAAATAGGGCTCCTGTCTTTTGTATTTCCCACTGAATTTTCCTGTCTGGACATAACTGAAAACACTCTGAGAAATGGATTAATAAAGCTTTCTGGCACCTGGAGTCAATTTTTTCATCTGTGTTCACATCAGGCTAACTGGTAACTTAGAAAATTGTGCTCCTTACTTCTCAGCAAGCTTTAAGATCTGATAAAACCCCTCCACTTTTGTCTATGCTAATATTAATTGGAGCACAGCAGTGACACGTATCTACAGAGTATGTTTTCAGTAAAATTATCAAATCCAAGTAACATCCACTTTCCTTCTTCAAAGAAAAAATAGTCAAGTCTTCTTCCCTCCTCCCCAGGCACAAGAGCAATAGTAATTTATTTTCAGAACTCCCCAACGCAACATTCACTTTAGAGGCCCAAAGCAAACTAACAAACATGCTTTCATAAGTGAAAAAACAGCGTGAGCCATTGCTGCAATTTTGACTTTTTTTTTTTTTTTTCCCCGACTCATGCTGGGGCAGAGTTCACTCCTGATGACTGCAACTACACAACTTTGATTAGTGCATAGTCTTCAAACATACAAATGTTTTAAAAGCTTAGAATACTGGGGAATATTACTTGTTTGCTTATTAATGTAGGATGGCCTGGCACAGCTGCATCTGTGGATTTGAATTTCATTCTTCATTTCTGCAGGAAAAGCTTTCATCTCACTCTTCCTCAGTTATGAAGAAAAATGCCTGTTAATGGACATTAATAGACCTACCTTCTAATTCTTCATCTTCACTTTCTTCCTTGTCCTCCTCACCTTCCTCTTCCTCAGTGTCATTATCTTCCTCTTCACTTCCAGTATCATCATCTGAATCACAGCTATTTCCACCATTGCTTTCTTAAAAAGAAAAGAGAAGAAGAGAGGAAATACCTATTTGATGCAGGCAGACAGAACATTGAAGGAGACACCAGAACTCCTGCTCAGGACATTTTGTATGAAGTGAGACCCCAGATTTCTGCAGTGGTATCAAAGCTGCCCATTTTGAGAAACTCAAGGGAAGCATGTCAGCAGTCTGATACACACAAGCTATGAAGCGCAGCAAAACAAAAAAATTCTCAGGGGAAAAAAAAAAAGGAGATAAATGGTCAGAAATACAACTTTATTGCCCTTTTGAGGGTAAATCAATAGGTTCTCCAACCCAGAAGCAGAAACACACACATGCAGAGAAGCCACATTTACCTGTTTCGCTGAGGAGTGCGAGACATTGCCTTTTGCCCTTTCCTAGAGCAGCATTCTTGTTTATCAGTTCATCCTGGCTGTCATCATCCATGGCAGGACATTGGAAATCCGCTCCCTGCAAGAAGGCAGACTTCAGTGAGGCAGTGCACCACCTACAAAAGCAGGGCAGGTGTCAGTCTGTCAAAGAGCATCCAACTCATCTGCAGAGATGTGAATGGCAGGAGGGACACTGCCCTCCCCACACCACTGATTAGCTTCCCCAGGCTCAATTCAGAGGCAGCTACAGGTAAGCAGCTATTGTTATGTTTATACGAGGTTTCACGGCCCTACTGGACTAGATGAAACCAGTTGCTTGAGAAAAATCAACTTAGGTGAAAGATTCAGCTTTATCTTGGGCTCTTGCATGACAGAAAAAGGTAGAATCAGAATTCCCTTTTGAAAACAGCAATAAAAAAACCACAAAACTCCACAATCATCCTGTGGACTAGAAACAAAATGCAAGACTGAAAGGGACCAGAGGCCCTTTGAACTAGGCCTAACAGGATCACAATACATGTTTCAAATCAAAATACTCTATCTTGCTCAACTGAAAATAAGGTAGATCATGTAGCCTAGGTCCTTAAAAAAAAACAAAACCAAAACACAACAGCCTTTGCACAGGTCTGTCATGAAATAGAATAGTCTCAGACCTCACAGCCATGGAAAGTATAAGACTTGACTTGGTGTATATTAATACAATCACATTAATTGCTGTGCATCAGCACAGGCTGGCAGTAAAACTGACAAATACTGCAAGATGTTGCATGATCCAAACTCACAATGACAATCAAATCAGAGCTTTTAACATATAATGCTACAAAGCATTAAGACAGACCGACCCCTGGTAAACTTCTATAAGCAAGTCATGGAAATATATAATTAAATGACACTTAAAACTAGATATCATATCTCAATATGAAGAAAAATGGATCCTTCTGTACGTGTGACAAAGTTTCAATCAGGTGCTCTTCTCCCACTCTCCCTGCTCCCCACTACATATCTTGCATATTAAGAGATTTTTTTTGGAACAAAACATGTTTTATTCAAGTGCTCTTGCTTGCACACTCCCTTTTTGAGCCACGTGGCGCAGCTCTGCACTAAAAGACCCTCAAAAATGTAGGTTTTGCTAAACCAGACTAAACTACAAATGGAGCCTTCAATGCACAAGGAAAAAAAACCTAAACAGAAAAAAGATCGAGTTTCAAGATAACCAAACTCTTTTAAAGATTTCTCCTAACTTCAGTAAGATTCTTGCCTAAATAGCAGTTTAAACTTTTAGCTCAATTCGTGGCTGGTAACAGGAGCGTTTAAAAAACAATGAATGTTAGCTGAAAACACACAGATTCATCAAAATCCAGTCACTCCATGATGCAACTTAAAAAACAGGAGGAAACACTAGGAATTTTTCGAGTTTCAGCAGTGTATATGCATGAATTATTCAAACTGAAACTCAGTTATATAATATTCTCTCAAAAGCTCAGTTAGCTGCAGCAATGCAAAATCTGTGGTGACGTGACAGCCAGGATGCCTAAGGGCGAGGACTGGCAGCACCAGCCCCACAGCAGGTTAGTGGCCTGCACGTGTTGTGTTTGTGTATTTAGAACCTCTGCCTGTACCACCTCTTCGTCGGCAGGTTCCTGCTGACTTGTCGCTGCCACATCCAGCCAGCCACAGCACTCCTGAGCCACTGAGGACCACGAAAGCCAAACAAACCCAGGGCTGGCGGCAGTAAAACTGTGGATAAGCCTCCACTTCACTACGACCGTGACCTTCATTTCCCTGCTCTCTAGTTTTCCTTAAAGCAAAGCAGGTAAGCACAGGGAGAAGAAGATCTTTATATTTCGAAAAGCAACTCCTATAAGCCACAGTTCTGACCATCACACACTTAACTGCACTTCCTAACAGCCTGCATTCCTTCACTGTAGTGGAATAAAACAACTACCCATGTTATTTTTGCCTTGCTACCCCACAGAAAGATATCCTTTAAGCACAGAGGCAAACAAATCAGGACTTGTGACTTGACAATCTAAACTGACATATTTATGTTGCAAATGCAAGCTTGTACTTTGCTCGGAGGCAAAACTCCGAGTTAAGGAAAATCTGGTACCGCAGCAAACAATCGAGCCTTCAAATCCTGTCAGTAAAAAAAGTCTGTTTTGTGGGTAGTTGGAAACAGACAAGGAGAAACCAAGCAATATGAAGTGGATTTGAGATTTTAAGCACATCACGAATATTACTTTTCCAAACTGGGCAGCTGCTCTTAAGAAAAAAAGTAGGAAACCAAAATTGACTGTACACCTAACATGAGAGTTCCTTCTTCTGCGTTTTAAAAACAATAAGCAGCATTTCCAAGTTGTTTCTTTTTTTTACAGAAGACATCAAACAAATTACCACTGTGAAATGCAAAAACATTCACGATACACTTCAGAGAGCTCACCCACCTGTACAAAAGCCCAGTTTTCTCTAGCACTTACCACATCAGAATTTTTCTTACACATCCCCCTCCCCAACCCAGCCCCAAGCTAGAATTGGCAAATACGAAATAGGATGGGAAGCATTTTTATTATTATGCAAACCAAGAAGTTTGGTGAAGGAGTAGATTGTAGTCTTTCCTCCAAGGCAAACCTTAACTATGTCCTCCTATGACATAAAAACAGACTGCTAAAAAGCAACTCATTATCCCTGAAGGCCATTGGACTCAGGTAACTACAGCTGCTTTTAGTTTTGGAGGTGCCAAGGCCCTGCCCTCACTGCTGTACCCAACCCCTGGCTGCTTGGTCCCTTAGAAAATCCCATGGTGAGCAGTACTCTGCATACAGGCCTTCAGCTATAAATAGCTCTCATACGCACTGATCCTCTCTTCTGCATCCCACTTTGAAAATCTATTCAAAGGAATTTAGGATGCAACCTAGGAACACAGATGCAGGGTAACCTGGCCAGAGATCCCTTGTCTTCAGACTCAGTACCAGTCACACTTATAGTAAACCCCACCTCAGTTCCCTGGGCAGGTGCATCATCCGTTTGCACAGCATATCCAGCATTTGGATTACAGGTTGCACACCAGGCTGGTTGAAGGCAGACACTGTCCTCCTCCTCCTCCTCAATATCCCCCTGCTTTCAAATTCTCATTCGGAAGTACCTCACAGTACCTTAATAAACCAATAAACCACAGAAGAGATGAGTGCATGGCAGGTGTTCAATCACTTTACCCCCACCACTGCTTCCCCCAGCCGCAGTTTCCTTCCCCAGCTTTCCTCCACCAAGACAAAGCCTCACTAGGACCAAGTCGGGTTTGCCCTGAGTGCTGTGTCCCTTCCACTGCACAGACTCTGCTGCAGGACAAGTTGCAAGCCTTGCTTTGCTATTAAGACAGATTACATTTTTACACAGAGATGCCTTAAGTAATTTTAATTGTACAATCAAATAGCAATTACAAATGCTTTCTTCAAGCTGTATTAGCAACAGGGCTTTCTGTTGGCTTTTAGAACAGAGAAGATTAAGTGTTCCCTCCAGAACAAGTGTTTATCAAGCAAGCACTTCAGTAAACATTTAGGTTTTTGAACTAAAATCCTTACGCATTACATTGTAATTATAAATTACAAATCAGTAATTTAACGTACTTTGTGTGTGTTCCAGCCAGAAGGCAAGTGCAGGTTTCCAACCCCCAAGACGAGACATATTCTGCAAGAGACACTCCAGCTCCATCCGATCTGACAGGAAGCCAACAGAGCTGCCTACAGCAGCCAGCGGCTCTTCCAGCCATGTGTGCTTTCCCTTCCAGCACCAACTGATTTCCTCCTCCAATAACTTCTCACAGTAGTTTCTTGGGTTTTTAGAAACAGAGGAGCTAATAGACAAGGCATTTACTCTAAT
Source organism: Empidonax traillii (assembly GCF_003031625.1). NCBI lineage: Eukaryota > Metazoa > Chordata > Aves > Passeriformes > Tyrannidae > Empidonax > Empidonax traillii. The sequence continues at coordinate 74,375 of NW_020956262.1, read as the reverse complement.
CTGCTTGGGTAACGCTCAGGATTACACACAGGTAAAGAAAAGTTTCTCACAAGATTTTCTCACAGGGTGGTTTTGAATGCTGATCTAATTTCATGGGCCATTACTGAGACATCATATTCCAAAGACCACTTATTACTAAACTTCAGTCCACTAAATATTCAAATTTATGAGGTTTCAGTTCTCTTTGAGACATCTGCTTTATTTGTTGGTTTGTTGGGGGGGAGGGAGTGGGTTTTGATTGTGCTTTTTCTTGGTTTTGTTTTTCAACCAAATAATTGAGTTGTCTCTGGAAAACCAATGTCTCACATCAGAGAACACTTGGGTTTGTTTCCAATTTCATATGCTACATTCGAAGAAAAGAAAACAAGAGTTATAAAAATCATTATTGTACACAGTTGGAAAACATCTGGATATGGTGTGAATACTATTCGCCACCACCACATTCCAAAGGTAAATTAAGACAACTTGGCAGGGAAATTATTTAGCTTAACAAGAGACTCCTACAGCCTAGAGGTGCGCACTATCAATCTAGCAGGCACAGCGAGCTTTAAAATAAAGTTGTCTTAATCTAAATTTAGATCTCTGTTTAAATTAAAAAAAAAACACAAAAACAAAAAAACACAAAAACAAAACCTCTTAAATACTACCATCAGAACTTCCCATGCAACAATTTAAACAACTGAAGAACCTAAGAGATAAGGCACAGAAAATTAATTCCAGGGTAGGCAAGGAAGTGCCTATCTGTCACCCATTCTAGCCCTGCCCTAAATTTAGCCACCCTGAATTCCAGGAGGAAAATTGTCCACCAGAGCTTCCCCAGGAACTCTTTGGGGAGTTGGTAATGCAAACAAAGCAACATACAGGCTTTGCAAAAGCACTTTTGAAGTGCAGCATCTTACCCAGAGGGGCAGCCAGGTATTTTGTATTTCTGTATTCAAAGCAGCAGCCAAGATCTATGGAATTCCCAGTCTACAATTCCCTGCAGCCATTGGCTCTGCTTCCAGCTGTGAATTGAACACTCTCCAACTTCACACATCCTCCTCTTTCTTAACAGCCTTCCTCTCCCAGGAAAATTCACCCTTACTGGTGAATTCCCTTTCAGTCTCAGTCTTTCACACCAATCTCATCTTTAACTACAGCTTCCCCTGCTGTTTATGGGTATGACTGTGGGAAAACAAAACAAAACAAACCCAAACAAACAGAAACCGAAAAAAACCCTCACACAGTTTTATTATTTTTTCTTTTTGCATAACCGTAACAAACAAGACCCACTGACCTACAAGAAAGGAAATAACACAGCAGACACCTCTGCAATACATCAGCAACGCGTACACGGCAACAACCTGCAGGAAAGCCAGCAACTAAAACTACAAAAATCACACCCATCTCCTGTCACCGAGTGTGGGGCGGACCAGTGACACAGCTCAGAAACCTCTTAGTAAGCAGGTCCCTCGGGGCAAAGCTTTAACGACTGAACACGACCTTGTGATAAGCTAATAATATACGATTAAAAAAAAAAATTGCAAGCCAAACATCATTTTTATTTGCCAGCCAGCCGTTGGCTGAAAGAGCTGATAACTTCTCCAGCACCCGTGGGCGCACCGAACACAGCGGGAATGGGTGGAAAGGGAAGAGGAGGGAAGGAGGGAGGTGCAGACACGACACGCCGGAAACATCTGGGTTGGTTTTTTTACTATCTTTAGTATGTATTTAGCGTATTTATTTAGAGCTCTGCCGCAGCAAAGGCAGCTGGATGGCTCCCGGGCCGAGGCGCCCCCGAGCCCGCCCGGCCACTCCGCAACCTGCGGGACATTCCCGCGGGAACCGCGGGACACCCGGGGAGAGCCCGGCCCGGGGCTGCCCTCCCGCGGCGGCGCCTCCCGCCCGAAAACAGCCCAATAAACATTGTGTTGTCGCTGCTGTTTATCGGAGCGGCACCAAACAAGCGACCCCGAGCGTGGCGGGGCAATTCCCCTCCGGAGCGGACGGGCGGCCGCCCCGCAACTCCCGCGGCCCAGCCCCGCCGCAGCCCTCGCAGGCCACAGGCAGGCACCCTGCCCTTCCCCGGGACTCACCGAGGAGCAGCTCGGCGCTCACATTCCCGGCAGGAGCAGACCCAGGCTCGGTCACATCCCGGGACCCCGCAGCCGCCTCTCCCCCGGAAGCGCTGTGGAAACACTGGCGGGTCACGGGGCGCCAGCGGCCGAAACCACCGCGCGTCGGCAGGGGGGCCGGGCCGAACCATCTGCTGATGGGGGGAGAGCGGCCGTGGGGCTGAACCATTGCGGCGGAGGGGGGGCGCGCCGGGCTGTACCACTGCGGGGCCGCGAGGCGGGGCCGCACCGGTTGATCCCCGCGGGCAGTGCCGGTCCCGCTCCGGCCGCTCCCGGTGTCCCCATGGAAGCAGGGCTGACAGGGGTGATTCCCCTGGCATCCCTGCCCGGTGTCCCCAAGCTTTGGAGGGGAAGCGGGACGCAAAGGCCACTGTGCTGCGAGGCGTGCGGGGAGCCGGCCTCTCGGGGCTGGGAGCATCCTCGCACGGCCCAGTCCGGCCCGTGCGGTGCGGGAGGACATGGATCAGTGCTAAATATTCTCGAAGGCAGCTCAGACCGTGGGTGTTTTTTTCCCTCCCCCTCTAACTGCGCGTGGCTGGGCCCGACCCAAATGTTCCCGTGGCTCTGGGTGAGCGCACGCACGTAGAGGAGAAGGGCTGGTTTCACACTGTTCCATCAGCCGTGGGTCTCCGTCGGGCTGTCCTCGGCTGTCCGCCGGCAAGGGGAGCGCAGCCCAGGCTGTGCTCGCAGGCGGACGTGACCCAGCGCTAACGTGCGTGTCCTCGCAGACACTCGGGTCATTGTCAGGAATGAGACTGGGGCCGGGGAGAAAACGAGGTCCTTTTCCAGAGAACACAGAGCGAAGCAAAACTTGGGCCAGCCTTGCTGCTGCCTGCCCGCTCGGGGCCTGTGAGAGGGGCGAAGCGAGACGGGTCGGGTTGAAAACGCTGATGATGGCACAGCCGATGAACACGCACTATCTTCGTGTTAGAAAAGGCAAGAGCTGAGCTGCCCTGCGAAGAGACAGCATTTTAGTTGCGTGTTAATTGAGGCCGTGTTTGACAGGGATAGGGTGGGGGAATGTCCCCCCTTTAGGCTTGTTCCCCGAGCCCATGGGGCAGCACAGCGGCACCGTCACCGCACCAAGGCGGGCACAAAGGGCCAGAGTCCAAGGCATCCCGTAACGCTCTCCCGCCATCCGCGGATGCAGGTCCTTGTCACCGCACGCATCGTGGCTCTGGCACCGCTGTGGGGACTGCAAGCCAGCTGGGAACAAAGGGAAGAGCTGCAGGGTTGGGCTAAGCGGGGGCTCTCCCCGGGGCAACACAGGCCGTGTCAGCAGGACATTTCATCCTAGAGATTAAGGGCTGAGCCACGAACTTGTTTGGAGGTGGAGGGGGAGCGAGGGCTGAGGGCAAACAGCACCCACCAGCACTCGGGGCCTTGCCAGGGCAATGGCATATCATCCTCTGAGCCCAGGGGATCTCACTGTTCCTTTAAAGACTTGGACGATGGCACATCCAGAGCGAGGGCCCGGTGCGCCCGTCCCTTGGACTGCAGGCAAGTGCTTCGCCCGCCGCATCCCGCATCCTCCTGCCGGCCATGCTCTCGTCTGGCTCCACGCCGGCCCCACTCCACACTGGATGGCTTAACACAACACTCAGGGAGGTCCGAGCAACGTCCACGGCTTGGTTGTGCAGGCAGCCAGCTGTGCAAGCACTGCTTCAAAACACACTCCTTCCCTCTGTGTGCCTACAGTCAGGGGAAGGACTTTTTTTTTTAAATCTGAAATGTTGGGCACTGCCTGGAAGAGGTGAGTGACTTGGCAGAGCACAGCAGCCATCGGCACGTGTGTCCCGTGCCCTGCAGAGCAGCTGGCAGAAGCAGCAGTGCTAATAGGGAAGTGTTGGGGCAGTACCCAGCCATGTTACTCCCCGCAAAAATACTTATTTTAAAGCAAAGTGAGTATTTTCCATGGCTGTGCCTTGCTTTTGTTGTCGGCTCACCCTTGGAGGGCAGAGGGGCCGGTGTGCTCCAAGGACGATTTCTCTCCAACTCGGGCACCAGCCCTGTGCTGGGAAAGATGTAAAATACGTGACTTTTCCCCTACGGCTACTGGGTGGAAACAAAAACCCCCACATAGCACGCACACAAAATGACAACAGAGACAGCCTGTCATTGTGCAGGCTGTCACGCAGAAGAGGGGCTGTCCCCCCATCCCCCCCTCCCCACCGGCAACAGGAGAGCAGAGCCATGGGTGACTGTAAAGTGCTTCAGCAACACACACTGCGTTCAGCGGGGAATCGCCACCAGCTGTCAGGGAGCCCGCACTGGGTTTTGCTTCCAGATCTTACTCCAGATTGCAAAACATCTATTGGAGCTGGGACAGCTGATGCCAAGGAAGTTTTCACAAGGGATGCAGAGCTCTTGCCTTTTGTTGGACGGCACGCGTTATCAATTCACCAAGGACGAGCCACATGTCTGCTGTTCTGTCAGTGGCCACATGCACACCTGAAGTGTTTTTTCCTGACCATCAGCAGTGTGATTGAAGCGGGGGTTCCCACCAAAAGCGCCCACTCCCCCGGATGTCTGAGGAGGGGACGTGTATGACTTCGGGCCAGCCTGCAGGCTCGACGCCTAGGTCTCTGGGCTCCAAACGAGGCTTTTCCCACTGCCGGACAGTGCTGCACTCCTCCATAGAGCTCTGTTTCTGGTGCTTGGCAAATCCTCCTTGAGGTGCACTAAATTTTTCATCGTTCCAGCCCGTTTACTTGGCTGCGGCTTGTAGGGTGATGGGCGGGAGCGAGCCCTCTCCATGAGAAGGTGAGAGCTGTTACGCTAAGGGTGCCCAGACAGCCTCCAACTGCCCGTCCCTTTTTTTGGGGAAGTTGCTGGGAGCAGGTTCCCGGGACCAAGGGACCCCATGCAACACCCCTTGGTGCGAGGGACCAAATCCACTCCCCGGCACTGCGAGGGACGCTCAGGTTCGCCGCACGCTCAGCCCAGAGGGGAACAACCGGGGCGGAAATACACAACAAAATAATGTGACACGGTGACATTTGATGCAGCAAAGGGAGAAGGGGCAGCGGGGAGGGGGCGGCCGGGGACACCCCGACCCCCCCGCCGGCCTCCCCAGTCCGTCCCCCCCGCACCGCCTACGTGCGCCCCGACACTGCCCTGATGGCACGGCCCCGGCGGGCCGTACCATGGGCCGGGCTGCGGCGGGGGCGGGGAGGGGACGGAGGGGAAAGGGGGAGACAAGCGGCGGGGGCGCGAGTCGCCAGCGGGGAAGGGGCTCCCCGCGGGAAGCGGCACCGAGGCAGGGGGGCGCCGCCGGCGACCGCCGGCCCGAGTGGGGCGGCGAGGGCGGGGAGGGCGGGGGTCGGCGGGGCGGGGTGAGCGGGGGGCGGGCGGCGGCTCAACAGGTACAAATGGTTCCTCCCCGCAGCAGCAGCGACGTGCAGAAGCGAACGCGCCGCGCCCGCCGCTGTCACCGCCGGGGGGGTGGGGGGGCCGCGCCGCGCGGCCGGACACGCCCCACCGCGGCCGTCGGCGGGCGGGGGCAGCGCCACCATTGGCTGGGGCCGCGCGGGGGCGGGGCCGGCGGGCGGGCGCGCGGCGCCGCCATTGGCTGGAGCGGCGCGATGGGCGGGGCGAGGGGCCGCGGCGCGCGGCGTGGGCCGGGCCGGGGCAGAGCGAGAAGTTGGCGGCGGCGGCGGCGGCGGGAGCGGGGCGGCGGGAGCGCAGGTGAGCGGCGGCCGCGCCGGGGAGGGACCCCCGCCCCGGAGCCGCGGGGCACCGCCAGCCCCGGGGCCGCACGGGCGAGCCCGTCCCAGGGTGGGAGCGCGGAACTGCAGCCCGGCGCGCCGCGGAGCCCGGGAGCGGCGCGGCTCCCCCCTCCTGCTCCCCCATCCTTCGCATTGCCCGGTGTGTCCTGTGCTGCAGGCGGGCCCCGCCGCCCCCCGTCACCCTCCAGGAGCAGGTGAGCCACTGACTAACGCACATTGTGCTCTCGGCGACTCCACTGTGCGTGTGACAGCGGCTAACCTGCTCCTCGGACATCGCTGTGCGGCCGCCTTGCCTCCACGGACCGGCGCCTCGACGCCTCGACGCCCGCCTCCCCTCCCGGCCGCCCCGGAGAGGGGCTCTGCTGTGCCAAGGAGTCGGCGTCCCCCATCCAGCGCCACTGTCCCGTCTCCAGCGGCTCCCTGTTCTCAGCGCCGTGGACCCCCGACGTGCCGTGGGTAGCGCCCCGCGATCGGCCGCACTGCGCAGGGGAGCGTGAAAAGATGGAACACTTCTCGCAGCAGGGCTCGGTGTGTCCGGCGGGAACAGAGATGAAGGGAACGGGCCGTGTCGGCATGTGGGTGCAAATAGTTGGCGGTAAAGTTGCTCAGGAGGGATGGCATGCCCCCCTCTTTCCTCCCCCGCTCTTCTCCAAAGCAAATAAGTGCTAGTGGACTCCGTACCAAGTTAAAGAGACGCATCATCCCGTCGGGTGACGTCTTGATACCCGGTCAGTGACTAACTGAACTGCTATTGCCAAGGGTGTGTTAATAGAAGAAACTCTGCCTAGTATTGCCCCGGATGAGTCACATTTAAAGAGAGACTCTCTAATCTGTTAAATGAAAAGCAGAGACGAGCCTCACTTTCCTTTTTTGTTGCTGTTCCCATCCCACCCTTCACCTTTGCTTGCTGCTTTCTGCTGCTTGTGCCAGGGCTGTATTGGCGCCCCAGCCCTGGCTGGGCGTTTTCAGAGCTGCCTTGCATGGTCGTGCTGTGATGTCACGCAGGGACCTCTGACTTCATGGCCCTGAGGAACAGGAAGGCGAGCCAGGCAGGGACTCTTCCAGTCACCCGGGGTGGCTGTCATTAAAAATGGAGGAAGTGACGAAGCAGATGGCTTCTCCTACAAAGTTCTCTCTTGTGATTTCTGGGCTGGTGAAGAAGCTGGGTAGTTGCAAATTGTCTTTTGTGAAGAGCAGCACAGCTTTATTGTCAGCTCAAGTTTCTAATAACAGGCTAGGATTCACTGCAGCCTGCCAAGGTTCCCTGAAAGGACTTGGGTTATTCTCCCTCTTCCTTGGGCTGCTCGCATGTAGCCCTTGACCGTTGTAAAAGCTTGATCTGAAGGAATTGGCCTGGTCAGTAAGTAGTTAATTGCACAGAAGGCAGAGTAATGTCTGATACATGGGTAAAGTCTCTCACTGAAAAATTTTGCCTGTCCCCATCGCTCCTGCCTGTTCTTTGTCATTTCTCCCTCTGAGTCCCAGAGGAGCGTCTGCTCTTCCGCAAGAAAAATCAGCTCCCTCTGTTGGCTGTGCAGACTGGGTGAGTCTGGGGTGCTCCAAGAGAGTCAGGAAAATCAACTGAATGTACCAGAGCTGCTTTCATGCTTGTTCAGAAACGAAGTGGGCCTTTTTTTTTTTTTTTTTTAATGGGGGCAGAGGAGGGGGTGGGGAGGGCAGGCAAGTTCACAGCTGTCTCAGCCCTGGAATGCTTTTTTTCCTCCCTAGCTGCACCTACAGCATCTTCCCACTGCCAGTCCCGAGCAGGCAGGAGCACAGTGTAGCCACGTGGAGAGTAGGGAGAGAGGGAAACCTGGTGCAAAATCCACGTGTACAACTGTGTCTGAGAGCTGGAACTGCAGCCCACAGACCCCTACCACCCCATTTTATAGGTGACCACACACGTAGCAAACCTGTGTCTGAAAGTGAAGGTGCTCTGTTTCTCTTTGAAGAAATAACCCTGTGTTTGGGACTGTGCTGCCTGATGAGTAACCCCTGGAGATGCCACTGGCAGAAGCAGCTCTGCAGGTCACCTGGCAAGACTTGTCCCAGTTCCCGTGAGCAGCACTGTGGTATGAATGTGTCCAGCTTCCTGCTACCTATGGAACCATCCTGTTCAGCTCCAGTAAGCAAAGGGAAGGGGCTGAAGTGAAGTTTGCTTGTTTGTTTTTGCTGGTTTTTTGTGTGTCTCCAGTAAGAGGGGGGAAGCATACATCTCAATTCCTGTTTTTAACATTCTTGGGGCGTGATTCAAAACTAACCTGCTGTGCCATCACCTGTAGCCTTCAATAAATAGTGCAAAACCAGTGTTTGGGTGCTGATTACTGTAATCCAGGGTGCCAGACCAGCTGAAGAGGAAAGCTGTGCCTTCTCAGTGATGTGTCTGATGTTCGCATGCCCTGTGCCTCCCATCTCTTATTTTGCCTTTGTAGCTGGGGAAGGTGGCTTGAAAAGGAGAGCAGAAGGTTGTGACATGGTTGTCCCTCAAGCAGAAGCCTGGCATCAGTGCCTTCCCTCCTGCCCTAGCCCAAGGGCTGCCGAGTGCTCCTGAGCGCTGAGAAAATACACCAGGACTGTGATGCCCCTTAATTTCATGTTTTTCAGTAGCTAATAAACAGATTTGTAAGGTGATTACTTAGCTTGGTAACAAGAGTAGTTGGGTGCTCTCCCTCAGAACTGATGCTGTTAGCTTTTCAGTGAGAGGCAGGGCTCTGCCTTACAGGAGGGGAAGATGCTGAGTATCAGGCCCACTGAGCTGAAGGGACTCTCTATTCTCCTCAAAGATTTTGTTCTCGTTTCAGCAACTCATGGAGGGAAGCAAGCAGGCCTAGCCCTCCAAGCACCACACCGAGAAGCGCCTGTCGTGTTCTCTCTGTAACATGGCCCACTGGCAGGCCCTACGTGGTGAGCCTCACCCAAGGAGCAGGCTGGCCTATGAGGAACAGAAGGAGTACATAAATTGTTTAAAAGGAAGTCAGTTAGTTAAATGCAAGCAGGGACTTATATAATACATCCTAAAAAAAAAAAAAAAAAAAAAAAGATTTCTGCTGGCAGGAGGTTCCGTTGGGAGAGAAACTTGCTCATCCATAAACAAGAAAATTTCCCAGCATCCTCTAGTGCTTTATGATTTTTATTTTTTTTTCCAGGGCAAGGTAGAATGCACTCAGTCTGTACTCTGAGACAGAAAGAAAAATCATCATAGGAGAGCAGACAATGCTCCCTGCATGGACATGCACACCAGTTCAAGCAGCTCTTCTCCATCTGCAGTGAACTACCCTGGTAGAAGCTGTGCGCCTAGGAGCAGCAGAGCATCTGGACACCACTTGGGGAGCAAAGCCAACAGGCATTTTCTCCTCCAGACATTCACACCTTTCCTTATGTAACTGGAGCTGAAGTGTGTGCTTTAAAAGCTGCTTGCCAAATTCAGGGGCTGGGAGGCAGCACAAGCACTTCTACTACTCTAGATGAAATTTAGGGGAAAAAAAATCCAAACCCAAACACTGAGGAGCTCGTACAAATTGGTGACTGCGAACTGGGGGTGGTATAAGCGCCTTGAGAAACTCTACTGGCCTGGGGCAGTGCTGGCAGGCAGACCATCTGCAAAGGATGCATGGCCTAAGGAGCTGACAGTCCAGAGTAGATGGGTGAGGAAATGGGGTCGATTTTTATATTGCCATTTTAAAAAAAGAAAAAATTAAAAATGGGGTAGTGCAGTGAAGAAAAGAGCTCCAGGGAAGCTGGAGGTGGCTGAATTACTCTCCTGAATGGTGCCTTGTGCTGACAGAGCCTGCAAATTGAAAAAAACAAACAAAAAAAACCCAGCAAAAAGCTGGGGTTGATCACCAGTTACAAACAGGTATATCCTTTGCTTTGTGATTTTTGGGCGGCACTGGAGCCAGTAGTGAGAAACATCTGAGCAGGGAGAAGCTCTGAAGCCCATTCCCACCCACTACAGGGAAGGAAGAAGCTGCCCACAATGCCTGAGGGACATGGGGACACAAGTCCCTGCTCAGCCAGGCACAGCATCCTCGAGCCACCCTGTACGCTTGGATCCCTGCCTTGCCCGCAAGCCAGTTGTTCCCTCTCCAGTACGCATCGTACGCTGGGCTTTGGGTTTGTTTTTCAAGGGAAAAACAATAATTTATTTGCTTTGTTTTAATCTCATAACAATGGGTAATTCCTTCCTACTGCTCTGTAGTGGCCTAGAAAAGGACAGCATCATCTCCACTGTAGCAAGAAGGCTTGTCCCAGGGCATAAAATTTTAATTAGGAACAATCACGCAGCCTTGAAATGGGAATTGCGAGCAGCAAAAAAAGTCAAACCATCAATAAAATATTCAATGGCAGAAATGTATTATTGACACAGGCTTTAGAGCAGATAAAAGCGGGAGGGCGGGGGAGCCAGAGTGGGTATTGAGCCTCACTCAGTTAAATAACACGCGGGGGCTCGCACGTTCGCCCTGCCATCGCAGGCCCCCTGTGCCGGGAGGAATATAGGTCACCCACGGCTGGGGAGCTCCTGAGGTAATGTGTGGGTTCGATTAACGCCTCTCTCCCTGCTGCCACGTGCACCACAGCAGGGACAGAGGTGTTAATCAAGGTAATTTATTACCTTACAAAACACTGCTGCCTAGGCAGCAGCTGGGCGATCGTTTGTAGGACATAAAATGAAGAAAATCTGCAAAGTGCCACAGTCTCGAGCTGAAAAAAACACGAGTTAGCCCCTGGCCAGGGCACTGTTCCTAGACCCCTGCCTGATTATCAGACCTCAGTGGGGGACACAGTTGAGTTACACTGTCTCCCATCCCACGCAACAGTTCCAAATCCTGCATCCCAGCCAAGGGGCATCAGCTGAAGGGCCAAAATCTGCTGTGATATATATATTTTAAACCTTTATTTTCCATACCCTCCCACACCTTCCTCCAGGAAAGACTGGTGCTGGCTTGGTCTGTGAGATCATGACTAAACAGAAGTAACCCACAACAACAATAAATAATATATAATCATAACAGGGCAAAATCCCACCTCCCAAATCAGATTCAAATTAATTTTCTGCTCCCGTTTTTCCCAATAGGAAGTGCCGTAAGCAATGACCTTTTTCTCTTCGTTACCATTTATTCTGCAGAAGGCAAGACTACAGATATAGCCCCAAAAATGAGAGATCCAGTTTTTAACCTGCAGAGGTCAGTTTTTCAGGGCATGCAGAGGACTTCCCATAACACCCCAAAATCTATCCATATCCAAGGCAAGCGAGTTTTCTGAACCCACTTCTTGGGTGTTTTTCCCAAGCAGCACTGAAATGCTCTTTGCAACCTCCATCACCCTCCACTTCCCTTAGCAAGGTGGAATCTTTTTAAAAAGCAAGAGAATCCAAACAAATGAGTGCACAAAGTCCAAAAAAGCAGGCAAATGGGAGAAACTAGATGCAGCTGCATGGAGCAAATAAATTTTTAACTAATTTCCCTGAGATAGATGGTTTAAGGAGAGGGGGGGAAGAGAAACTTGAAAAAGAACCCCCAAAGGAAAACCCCAAAAGTCCCAGTTGAAAAAAGACAACTTTGAAATTGCATCTCCCCACTGCCACAGCTCTCCAGTGGTAACCTGAGTCACAGCTGTACCAGTGATCTCCCAACAAAACAAACTTTAATCCTTCAGTATCACTTGACCAACCTGGTGGCTGTGGTAGCACCTTGAAAATTGGCTTTGAGAGGGGCATGTCTCTGGGGACACAGCCCAGCAGAGTCTCAGGGGAGATGCCGATAAACAGCAAGAGCTGATATTCTTGGCTGCTGTAATCCAGGTGCAGACAAAGCGACTTGAAGGCAAATGGGAGGTTTCCCCTTACCTGCTCCTATTTGCAGACAAGCACCATCCCCTTTGCCTCCTGTCCTAAAATGCTCCGAGCTGCTGCTGTGCATTATTAAAAGGTTGTCATGTTTCATCCCAGAGATGGCCACATCTCACTGGAGACAAGCTGCATCTGCCGGCTGTAAAGCACTTTGTGATTTAAAAAAAAAAAAAAAAAGAAAAAAAAGAGCACTGTGTGCATAAGATTCAGTTGGTTATAAAATACTTACAGCTTTAATTCAGCAAATAGAAAGAGATGGCTTGGAAACGAAAGAGGCAGCTGCAGGGTGGACAAACAGCTCAGATGTGTCCGTCAGGCACGGGACCAGGAGCTGTCAGGGACAGCTCACCCTGCCCACAACAGCACGCTCACTTGGCTCAAATCCTTTCCCAAAGATTTATTGAAAAGTGGATCTGCGGCACACAGGATTACATTTGCACAGGGAAAGCAGGATTTTATGGTGAACGCTGTGACCAAGTCACGTTTTTTGCATATGACGCGTTGAAAACAGGCTTGGAGATCTGGACAAACTCATCCCAAACCGCTTTGGTTTTGCAATTAAAATACAAGGCGACCCACTGGGACAGAGGACAGATGAACAAAATAGTAGCTACTGGCCATCAAGGGGGGGAAAAAAGAATAATAATAAAAAAAAAAAAAAAATGGGAAATGTCACTAAGAGTGTTTTGGTCCTGCTCCCCACTCACACCACCACTGGGGAAGGGCTCATTCTGCAATTTTTTATTTTAAAAACAAGTTGAAAATCTAAGTGCATATGAGAAAAACAAGCTCCTGCTCTGTGCTCCATTGCTCCCTTGAAGCGTAGTCCATGGCACCATGGAAAATGGGCTTCTACTACAGGTTTCTTATAATATATATATTAAAAAAGAGAGGGCAGAAATTTGTCTTAAAGCTGCTCTTGTGCCTTCCCTGCAGTCAGTGAGGAGGCTATTTGTCATGGCCCTGCTTGCTGCGACGAGATGCTGCAAAATCGGTTAACTTGCTCCATCCAGGTGAGTCTCCAGGCAGGTCTCCACCACAGCTCTGCTCTCCTAGTCAAAGGAACAAGGACTTTTCCAAATGCATGATGGGTCTTCTGAGGAGGCTATGCAGAATGGGAGCACTGGTGTTTTCTGTTGAATATAGAAACTGCTTTAAAAAAAGTAGAAGGGGGTCACTTTCATCCGCAGGGGAAGATGGTTGCTTTGTGTCATCAGTCTCTGGTTTTATTTTATAGTCTGTAAAAATACTCTGTCTGGCTGTCCACATCCATTCACGATATAAAGCAGTAAAAAAAAAAAAATATATAAAATATATATATATATAATATGGTTTATTTATACAGTTACACTTGCAAGGCAATTGATCCTCCGCTGCCCGGGCCCTTCTACCTCCAGATGCTTTGCCTGGTTGATACAACTGCAAGACAAGAGAAAAAAACATCTGAGCAATCCCACCACAGTGGGCAAGCGCTCACAAAAAGGGGAGCAGAAAAGAGGATGTACATGAGTGCAAAACTTGAGAGATGGACATGCAGATGCTGCAGCATCTGGCAAAATGGGGGGTGGATGTATTGGGCTGTGAGGAGGATGGCAGTAGGGTTTTGCTAAGGCAATGGTGGCAAGGATGAGAATGGAAGGCCAGGATGGAGGCAGCATCGCCATGGTGGGCAAGGACACCACAGCTTGCTCTTCTGTACCCAAAAACAGGTGCAAGGTGAAAAAAGAGTAACAGGAGATAGAAAGGGGTTTGGAGAGAACTAGTTGTTAAGATGGAGCAAGAGTAGCTCCTGTAAAAGACAGGAGACAAATTCTCCCCACTCTAATAACAGCAAGGTCTTAGCTCCAGGGGATGCAGAGTGGCAGGAGAGGGGGTGAGGACCATCCTCCACAGCTCCCGGCAGGGCAGAGAGCTGGACTACCAGCATATGAGCCCCTGGCAGCAGAGCAGAGACTGCTGGAGTGTAAGCTTTGTGCTTCCTAATGGCATCTATAAATAGCTCCGGCCTCCCACTACCAGCACACGCTTGCTCTCTGCAGCCCATTTTGGGCAGCAAAAGCCTCTCCCCTCTTCCCACCCATCCTCTGCAGACTGGCTCATGCTCCCAGGGCCCCAACGGGACATACGCACCCTCGGGGTTCAGGCTGGACACCAGGGGCTCCGGCAGGGTCCTGGGATGGCTGAGGAGCTGCTTGGTGCTGACTCGGGGAGGCGAGTCAGTACCAGCGGTGGGAGGAAAACCTACAGGATAGGGAAAAACACCTGGCTTAGGCAGGGCTTGCACATCCCCTGCTTTCTGGGCCCAGCTGCCGCAGTGCCGCAGGGCAGTCACGTCACCCACTCCAGGTGCTCTGGAGGAGAAACGACCAGGTCCCCTTCTGTGAGAGCCTCCCACCACCTCCTCTTGTCCCTGCAAGGATGCAGACATGGCCCTGGGCACCACACTCACCCTTCCCTCACCGAACACGAAGAGGTCAGTGGCAGCCAGAGCCTGTCCCCACCAGCCCACAGCCCCTGGGGACTGATGCTGGCCCTTGGCCACCTGCTTTTTGCTACAGCTGCTGTGGTGACATGCAGCAAAGCTGGGAAGGAAAGCTCCCTGCGGCCGCCTCAGCCCCTAAAGCAGCACTGCAGGATCTGAATTCTGAGAATGTCTACAAGCAGCCCCCAGGCTTCAATGGGGAGGAGGAAGGAACCCCAGGGCTGGCAAAGCTCAGAGACCCACTGGAGTGGTGAGCAACTGTCGTGTCAGCACCAAACCCCGTCCCTGCTGCCTAACCTCAGTGCCCAGGGCAGAACCAGCCAGCTTTGGAACTGACACCTTGGAGAAGGAGGCAGGGAGCGGGCAGGGGTCCCTGCGGCCGAGCCAGCGGCAGCATGCTGACCTCCGTTTCTCCGGTAGGCTGGCAGCTCGCACAGGCTCGGCTCCGGCTGGGCATCCTCCTCAGACCTGGCCTGCAGGACAGTCACCGTGGCCCCCGTCTGCTGAATAAACTGCTGCAAATTACACTGCCTCAGCTCCTTATTTAATTCCTCCAGCTCTTGGGTCTGGGCCTGCAAAACACACACCGAGGGAGGGAACACGATGAGCTGCATGTTCCCCCCATGTCCCCAGGCTACAACCTGGGGATGCAACCCCTGGGGCAGCACCCCCAGCTGGGGCTCACTCTGCTGAAGCCAGTGGAGGGGACCTCAGGAGTACCGTGGCTCAGCTGCCCCTCTCCGAGGGTCTGCAGGAAGGAGGGTGCCCAGGCAGTGGCAACGAGGAAAGCGTTGTTTTGGAAACAGCCCTGGTTTGCTGCATCTCCACAAGAGGGTGCGAGCAGCCGGCAAATGGCAGCCGCTGCCGTGCTGTGAGATGCCGAGCACAAATGAGATGCTTAAGGCAAGATGCTGGAAGCATGGTCAGCCTGGGGAAGGACAGCTACCGCTGCGTGGCTGGGTGAAAGCTTTTTGCCTTTGCTGCACCAAAGGGGACCCAATGGGCGCAAGGCAGGAGTCACGCAGCCCCTTGACCCCCTGATGTTGGGGGGGCTGCAACAGGTGAGCTGGGGGGGGGGCATCACAGCTCAGCCTGAGCTGCTATCTCCACACTGTGCAGCCCCCTGCTATGAGCCTGAGCCCCTGCACAGCTTGCATGGTCAAAAGGCTTCAGGCACAGGCACCACGAGGACCTATCCCATGCCCTCTGTGACTCCTTCATCCAAGACAACATTGACCCTTGGGCCAACGCCACCAACCCCGCAGGTGGACCATTTGCTCTCCGCACGACTGTCTGTGCTGGAGCAGGGTGATGCTGTGCTCCCACTGCACCAGTCAGCAGGAACCTTAGCCCAGATGCAGCTTGCATGCAGAGCAATGGGTGTGGGACCCTGTGCCAGCCAGGTGAGAGTGGTGGTGTCCTTCCGACAGAGATCACTGCTGCTGAGCCACCTCCATGCACCCACTGCCACGTTCACTGCCCAGGTGGGGTAACTAACCCCACTCAACCCACTGGTCCATGGGGCTTGGAAAGCTGGCCCCAACCCCTCCCCAAAGGTCCTGCTACTCCATGGCATGGCTCAACCCAGTCCTATCTACCTGCAGGTTCTTTTCAGCTTCCTCCAGGGCCTTCTCCACACTGGCCAGGTTGCTCTCCAGCTGGGTGCCTTGCTTGACCTTGGCCTCCAGGTCCCTTTTCATTTTGGTGGCCATGTCCTCCAGCTCTATGGGGCTGGGCACAGAGATCTCCTTTCCCCTCTTGGCCCTCTCAGCCATCTCCCACTGGATCTCCTCCTGCAGGGCTTCAGTCCGGGCACTCAGCTCATAGATCCTCTGGGTGTACTCCTCCAGGCTGGCCCGCAGGCTTCTAACCCGCTCCTGCCGCTCTCGCTCACACTCCTTTTCCAGCCGGAGCTCGCTCTGCCAAAATTCCTCCTCGCCCAGCTCTGTCTCATTCCTTCGTACCAGTTGCTCCAGATACAGGATCTCATTCTCCTGGCCGGCAAGCCGGCCGCACTCCCAGAGCCGTAGGTCCATTTCCAGGGTGTCCCCATGGGCCTCCAAGGAATGCAGCTGCTCCTGCTGCTGCAGCACCCTCCTAAACAGTTCCTCTTTGGAGGGTTGGACAATCCCACCACCCTCCAAGTCTATTCCTTCCCGTGTTTGCTGCCTCCATCGGCTCACGGTGAATGGGTCACTGGAGCCTGTAGGACCCAAGTTGAAGGTCATGGATTTTTTTGGCTCCCGAGAACGGGGTGCATCCATGCTGGCGAGCCTGGGCTTGATGGGCAAACTGGCCCGGATGAACGTCCTCTCAGGAGCTTGCGGAGCGCCCTCCGAGGAGGGCCGCTCGGCCATGCTGGGGCCTGTCCGCCGCAGGATGAACTGCACATCGTTGGCGTACTGCCCACACTTGGCCAGCGACTCCAGGGGGCACTCCAGCGGCAGCAGCTGCCGCTCCTTCTCCCGCAGCTTCTGCACCAGCACATAGCGGCCCGTCTGACCTGCCGGGAGGTGAGCACATCATTTAGGGAAAGCAGTAGCCAGCACTGGTGTGCTGAGGCTGCTGCCCCACGGGCAGTGGCTGGTGGCATCCCCACAGCTGCAGAGCAGGACCCCCACCCACCCAAGGTCTCCCTTTCACAGGAAGCTCCTGCAAATGGGGCAACCCCTTGGCAGATGCCCTGTCTGCAAAGGGACATCCCCCCAGCAGATGGAGATGGCTCACCGATGGCCCGTGCCAGGGCAATGACCACTTCTTGGCAGGTAGTTTGCTCTGAGACACCGCACACAACCCTCTGGATCCCATCCACCCAGACCTTCAGCTCCATCCCCACGGTTGCCGGGCCTCAGGTGCACTGGCTCATTGCAGGACAGGCTGCCTGTGGGAAGAAAAGAAACCAGGTTTCCATCCCAAGCCACTAACAAGGAATACAAGACACTTGAAAAGCAGTGTCATTAAATCATCATCCCACGGGTGAATCTTAGACCAAGGTTCGCTGCTGCCCTGCACAGACTGCATTTTTGTTGATGTTATTAAACACTGATATTCATCTGAAAAGAAAAAGAAAAATATTTTTTTCCCCTCATGTCTGGGCAGTGGGTCCAAATCTTCCTATGGTAGGAAGAGATGCGGTTTGTGAGACTGCATGGTGTTCAGAAGATGCCCAGGTTATTTCTGCTGCGAGCATAGACTTTTAATGGGTTGCTAGACTCTTACTGCAAATTCTCTGACAATTTGACGGCATGGTACAAGAGGATTTTCCAAACAGCATTGGAAAAGGCAGAGAAACCACTGGCTGCCTGCTTTTACAATGGGATTTTGAGGGAAGGTGCAGGTAATGCACATTTCAATCTATTTACATCCATCTCAATTTATCAGAGAGGGATTAAGAAATTAAAATAATGCCTCTTTCTGCACAAAAACCTGACCAAAAGTCGGGTTTGGGAGAGGGATCCAGACGTGAACACCCATGGTGAAGCCCAGGCTCTGACAAACACTGTGGCCTGACTCAAATCCAACCCATCAGCTACTTCTAGCTTAAAACAACACCTGTTAGCCTGGGCCCACCCAACTCCTGCCTTTTCCAGCAGCTCAACAACTGCAATGGTCATAAAATAAAAAAAAAAGTTAAGCACAAGCTGTAAAGAACTCAAATATTTAAACTTATGCTGTTTTCAAACACTGTGCAAAGATATACCTCTTTTCCTCTTTATAATACTGTTTTTAGTAGTATCAGTCCTGTCTGAAAATCCTGGCTGGAAGAACATGGACAGGAAATTTCCAGGCCCTCTGTCCTGAGGGTCACAAACTGCTTTCCCAACCTCACCTATCTGGTTGCAGCCCCTCCATCCTGAGCTCCAGCTGTCCCAAGTTTCCAGCAAGGCTGTGAGAAAGCCTGAACTCAGGTTAAACAGCCCTTCTCCATTATTTTTTTTTGCCTACTTGAGTAATCAAAGGCAGGGGCTTGAAGGGTCCCATCTCCAGTGACGAGGAATTTTAGTCACAGTGTGAGAAAGGAGAAAATAGGGAAGGCATGTCTTGGTGAGGTCATTCCCTACAGGCGCTGGGTCCTGTTGGTGTCCCCTCCCTGCCCACCTCTGAAACACGGGCACAGAGCAGCGCAAATACCTCAGCGCTGAGCTCATGTTTGCCTTGGCTGAGCGACCGGGGAAAACCGGTGGGGATGAAGGGCACGTTGGGTTTGACTGACCTCCCTGTGGGCCCCAAACCACCGACATTTACACGATTTGACCCAACTTAATTTTAAAGTTGGGTTTTGGCACTGCTCCCCCTGTCCTGTGTATTCACGGCTGCAACTGTCCCCTGGGACGGAGCAAAGTCCAGGTGTCACTGCGGAACCACCCAGCTCACCCTGAAACCATTGTTGTACACTAACAGACACACCCCAGTCTCCCCCTCAGCAGCACCCTAATGCCAAAATCAGAGGCAACGCATCGCAGGGAGCATTATCCCCCTGCTAGGGACCCAGCTAGTATCAAATCCTGCCTCCTGTGCCATGACCCGGTAAGGAGGCTAGGAGCATAAAAATAAGAAAAATAACCCAGCTTGTTGAGTCACGCCACACGGTCTCACCTTGCCTGAGAAATCCAGTGGTTGCCGAACACTGTGGGCTGAGGAAGCAGGATGGCTGCCGGCACACGGGTCCCAGGCACCTGTCTGGGTTCAAACCCTGCACCAGCCTCTGGCCCCGCCTTGGTTGGCGTTCTTGGGCAATCATTTACCAGCAGCCAGCAGTGGCACACCACTGCCAAAAAGCTGGGAGCGGTGGCAGCCAGCTTTTCTCCTTATGTGAGAGAAACCCCCACAAAAAAGCAGCCAGGGCATTGTCCTTGCTGCATCTCTCCCTGTCATGTTCCCCAGCACCCCTAAGTCCAGTCGATTTTATTGTTTCCTTAGACCTTTGCAAGCACAGGGGGTCCCTGTTAACTAACTGATCACTCCCTGTAACAACTGGAGTTTTTGGGAGTCATTGTGCCCAGCTCGCTGCCAGATGCAGGATGTTATCTGTCCCCTTGAAGGGGGTGCTAAATAGAGCTGGGGGCTGCTTCCTCCTGCCTTCCAAGGGAGGATCAGCTCCCACCCAAAACCAGCCTGGCTGCCCTCTTCCTCCAAAACCCTGGGCTCACAGGTGAGCTGACAGGATGAAGGTTCATCCTCATCTAAGGTAAACCTGCAATGCTCCTTGTACCCTCCAGTTCCTGCGTGGGAGGGACATCACAACCTTAACACAGCATCTCATTCTCAATATCCCACCATGCCAGTATCACCTCAGTTCAAAAAAACCCATCAGGCAATAAACCTAAAAGCCTTCATCTCACCCCCAGCATCATCTCTGCTGTAGCCCAACCAGCTCTTTACCATCAGTCAAAACAACCCAACAGCTGGGGGACAGTCTCATTGCTCCACTTGCAAATACGACCCTCCTCGAGCTTTGCTGCCAACCACCTGCATTAACAGCAGATACCTTTGTAACACCAACAGGTAGCAGAAAAAATAGGCTTGAGCAAGAACTGCTTTTCTTGGGAAGAGCAGCTTCTGGACGGGAGGCAGGTTTCCAGCTGCCTGTTTGTATTTGCCCTAGGAGGTCACTTTGATCACAAACCAGGAGTGCAGGCAGCTGCCAGGCCCTGCTGCTGCTCCAAAACAGCACCAGGGAAGCAAGCAGGTGGCTGCAGGTGCTGGGACACGTGATGGCCACTCATTTTATTCTTTTCCCCACCACTCCACCACTGTGGATTTCTAAACAATTTTTCTTGGAAGCAGCTTAAAAAAAATGACTAATTTTTTGCTCCCGTCCCCCTGCGATAGGTCCCAAAATTGAGAGTAAGGATGATTCATACCACGACTTCAACAGATTTCCTAACTGAGAGTCGGAATTTCAAATGCCGACACACGCACAAAAAAAATTAAATTAAAAAATCTTAGATCTTGCAGCTTTATTTTGTTTACTGGCACTCCTGTCTCCCAGCCTCCCTGAAACTTTCAGGCTAAAGGAAGAGGAGATGAAGCAGCATTTCTGCATGTGCAGAAGGATGAACATTCTGCTCCTTCAAACTGCCATACCAATGGCTGCTGGGACTCACCAGGGCTTGATGATCTCCCTGGATCTGAAATAATACATGTGCACTCACCCTCCCACCACCAATTTGCAGGAACACCCCTGCCGTGTTCCCCATAGGGTCCCTCAGAAGCTGAGATAGCATCTTCCAGCCAAGGACTGCAAGCACTTTGCAAGAGCCTTTCTACCACATTTTGCCACACACAGGAATAAAAAAAAATCTGGTTCAGAGAAAAAACACCCATATTGCATTCAACAGCAAAGCTAGCCTGCAACCCAAATCACAAAGCATCCCAAAGACCTCTACCAGAGGTCCTAACAAAGACCATCTGGGACGAGCATAAAGGTTTTGAGATGAGCATACTGCCAGCACTAAGGTTTCACATACTTCTGCGAGTTCACTCACCTCCCTAACTATGTCTATTCCCTAACTCTTCCCCGGCAGGAAGCTGGATACAGGGCAAGGTGGCAGGAGAGCAGGGCCACAGGGAGAGCTTCCCAGAAAGCGTAATTAAAACTGAGAAGAATTGAGACCAGCCTTTTGGGTCAGGGTTTGGGCTGGGGGTAGAGTCATAAAGACATAGTTAATAAAGATGTATTTGTACTTGAGAGCAGGTTGTGATGAGCCTGTCATCTATGAAGCACCAAGGTGTCTACAGGGAACAGCAGCTCTGCATCCCTTTGGATATACTCCAGGAAAATGATGGGGTACTGTCAGTCATTTTATTCCTACTATGAACTTGACCTTCTTGCTCCTCTCCCACCCAATGCCAAGGGGATCCTCACCCCAGGCAAACAAATAAAAAATAAACCAATACATGAGAAAACAGCAAGCAGGGAGGGGAGGGGTGGCCCTGTGCCACCACCCTCCATGCTGGCAGGCTTGCCATGACTCACTGCCCTGGATCAAGTGCTGTGGTGACGCATCCAGCAGCTATTTAATACTTCCTGAAGTCTCTCACTGCCTGAAGCACCGGGCCCAGCTCCTGGGCACCAAAGGGAAGAGACAGTACTTGCCCGCCTGCTGAAACCTCTGGTGGGGGAGAAGCCTCCCTTCTACTCAGATGTGGAGAGGTGACCCAACACTGAGAAGATCCATAAAGAACCAAAGCCTCCTGACAACACTCATCCTGCAACAGGTTGGAGGGGATGGACTGTAGTCCAGGTTTCCCTCCAGACCATCAACAGTGTCCTCTTGCCTGGGGTCCCTGTTTCAGAGTGGCATCACCTGCCCTCAGCTGGGCTGTTGCAGGGATCAAGCAGCTCTGCTGGGTTTTCCATGCCATGTCCATCCCAGGCCAGAAGGTGATGCCACAGGCAATGTTGACACTGCTGGCATGTCCAGCACTGGGCAGAGGTCAGCCATGGCAAGAGTTGACGGTGTGGTGCTCCCAGGGCTGGCAGTTCTCATTCTGGGCAGAGATGACCATCGACATCTCTGAACGAGCTGTCTGTGCGGCAGACCCTGGGGACCGCTGATGGTCACTGCCACTGCATCCAGGAGCAACAGGCAAAGCCCCTGCCTACAGCGACTTGGTACATGACCTTTCCATCATGCCAGCTTGTCCTGAGGATGCTGGCCCCAGAATCCTGAAGGAACACATCCCCTGGTCTGGTGCAAAGCTGTCAAGAGGGCCACCTATCAAAGAGGTCGTTGTCTTGTCCTTCAGCATTGGGGCCATCGGATTGCGGGCAGGACACCTGCACAGGGCTCCAAACCAGAGCAGCAAATGGGTTACTTCAACCCGGCACAAAGCATTGACAGTGGTTAAATGCACTCAAGAGATGACAAACGAGTCCTACCAGAGTGGTCACAGCCCAGAGAGGCAGCTCTTTATCCATCTGCCGTCACAGGGAAGGTGTGCAAGCGTTACTCACCCCTCAGGCCTATCGAAGCCACCAGCTCTTATGCAAGGCAACCACAAGCACCCAGGAGCAAGGAAGCAGCAGACATGGAGCTCGAATTCACACCCAAGCAGCTTATTTAGGGGTGGCCATAATAGCCCCCACATCCTTGGTTCACCCATCATCCCCCATCCAGCTCCCCAGCCTGACACAATGTGCCTGACAGCAAGCCCTAAAAATCAGCAAATTACTGAAATCAGTAATTTAACCTGAAGGTGCAGTTTTACCAGAGATGTGCAGATGGACCCCAGCCTAAAGGCACCCGCAAGCTCTGTGGCACTTTGATAGCAAGCAGCGCTTTCTGTGGGCATCCTACGATGTGTAATGCACATTCAGCATCTGCAGAAGTGCCATCCATCTTTCAAGGGCTTTTTGCACCCAAAAGACATCAAAGAAAAACTATGTCCCATGGCACTTGCATGCTCAAGAGCTGAAGCACGACTTGAGCCTGAAGTCACAGACCACCACCAAAGTCCCCTGGCAGCCCAAGGAGGACAAACCCCACACATGAAGATCTTGCAGGAGCTGCCCAAAGAGACAGATTTCTGGAGAGCCATAAGCACTATGCCAGCAACCACCTATTAAAAGAAAAATAGAGGCTTGGAGATTTTCTGTTCCACTTCCTCCCCAAAATTACAGACCCACACTAACACACCTGTGGAGGCTGGCAATGTTGAGCAGGGCAGGAAGAGTCAGGGACAAATCCTGCCCAAGGCTGTGTCACAGGATGGGGAAGGACCTCGGGGTGATGGCCTCTGGCAGGGATTTAGGGGAGGGAGGCTCATAACATGGCAGATGTCAGACACTCACTCCATCCCAGCTCCACCTGAGGGGATTTCTCTCACCATTTCTTTAACCCAAGCTTTTGGGTCTGCTACAGCATCAGACCCACATGAAGGCTTCAGAAACAGTCCTGGGAAGAAGCCGGGAAACTTCTTTCCCCGCCCTCTCTTAAACAAGCTAAGATTTATGGGCATGGCACCAGCATCAAGAGCCAATTCAAGGATCACAGGCAGTGATGACATTTCAGGGACAATTACCAGTCAGTCCATCCCAGAGATGAGCCACCTACCAAAAGCTCATTATATATTAAAACCATCAACCCTCCCCCCTCACCTCCTGCACACACTCACATTACAATGTTTCAGCCTTGGGAGCGGAAGGATCATCTTTCGCACCTTAACGCATCGCATGTCTCCCTTGCAGCACTAATGGTTACTGTCCATGGGGGAAGAAGAGCTGGCACGGCTGGCTAGTGAAGTCTGCTGTAAACACGAAGGTTTTCAAGAGAACCATTAGCAGCACCTGCTATTCCTGTAACCATTACTATCCCTCTCAGACCCACATGTGAAGAGTGACTTCATGAAAGCAGATGAAAGTAAATCCATAGTTTCTTCTCAAGGGGCAGAAGCAAAATTAGCAAAATTAGCAAAATTAGAGGGGA
The DNA here is from genome assembly GCF_003031625.1 of Empidonax traillii. NCBI lineage: Eukaryota > Metazoa > Chordata > Aves > Passeriformes > Tyrannidae > Empidonax > Empidonax traillii. The sequence goes on along the minus strand of NW_020956262.1, from coordinate 50,772 downwards.
AAGAGGAAGGGCTTTTGTACTGCCATGCTCTTTTTTCCTTTCTATTAAGTTTGCCCTAATGCTGTGCCCAGGATGGGCTGGGGAAGTATTTAGGTTTGCAGCTCCCAGCGCAGAGGCAGGGCTAGGTATAGGTATTTTTGGGCTCTAGGCTGATCTAGATTAGGTTCATCATCTTTAGGGGATGACAATCCAGCTCTGAAAAGGCTAGCTCTGAGGAATATTTGCCAGACCATCTGCACAGAAACACAACCCTGGCACGCATATGCCAGCAGGTCCAGCATCTCTACTGCATTCATCTTCCACAGCAGTCATCAGTGAAAGCGTGAAGCAATTTATGAACATTTCCCCATTATTACACACAGCCCATTCCCCAAGTCGGACAAATATTGCAAATCTAGAGATGCAAGAGCCTGCTCAAGCCTTGAAAATACTCCTAAGTACCCTCTTTCTCCTCCCCAGCCAAAGAGGAGAGAGAAAGGGAACTTCCATTCCCCCCACTCGAGGGTGAGACACATATGAGGAAAACCCAACCAATGAGCTATTTGTCCCAATGCCTCTAGAAAAGCCAGAAACAACCCTCAAAGCACAGTTTCCTTGAGATGCTCACTCAGTCCAGCCCAGAGGACAACATGCACTTTGGCCAGTTACAAGGCAAGTGGAGACAGACACTCTCCCTGTCTCCTCTCAAATTCATCAAGAATTTAATTTCCATAGGATTACAGGAAAATTGAGGCTCTGCAGCTCTCCTCCAAGTAGGACCAGGGACACAAAAAAGCCAAACGACCTACAAATATTCTCCCTCCAACCTGCTTTCCAGCCTCCTTCAGAAAAGCTGGTGTCAGCCACCAGCAATTGTCTTTCCCTTCCAATTCTCATCTTACAGGAGAGGGTGATTAACAAATTAGCAGATGCACAACCGTGGATAAACCTCCCAGATTTTATTTTCCATTTCCAAAAAACCTTGCAGTTTCCTACCCTGCTTCATAAAGCTGCTACACGTCAAGGACACGCTGCTGGGTCTCCAGAGGAGAGGATGCACTGATGAATATGCGGGTGCATGCTGTCATGGATATTTATTTATAACTTTATAGGATTGAAAAGGCCTTTAATGACCATTTGTAGAGAGTTGAAAAGGCTCCTTTCCCTCACACACACAGACACAAAGACAAATAAACAAAAGAACCAGAATTAATCCAGGCTGAAACCTTTGATAAGACACTTGGGTATTTTAGAAGTCTCTGCTTTCATGCTACCTGGTTAATTAGGTGGAGGTGCTATCAATCCCACTTAAACCTACCCAGAGATAATAAGCTCTTAGAGCACTAAAATTATGGCATATCTCTGGAGAGGCAACTGAGTCTGGGACATCAATCCAGGGGTACAAATGACTGTCCTTCAACGAGTGATAGAGATCATGGCCACATGGCCTCTGCTGGGAGGCAGAGGACCTTTGGCTGAAGGAGTTTTGATGCCAGCAAAGGACTTCACCTCCCTCTCCACATGTAGGTCCAAACACTGGCAGTCAAAGGCCCTGCCAGCACTCAGTGATATTTGAAGGACTAAGGTGGGACGGGAACTGGTGCCAGGGACTGCACCAGCTCTCCTGCCTGTGCAGAAACGGGGACTCAATAAAAATATACTGTTTTTTTCTGAAGCATTTAGGAGCTTAATCCTCACACAACTAACGCTCACCTGGGGTCACTTTGTGAAAATATGTCCTTTTGAACTTCCTACCCCAACTTCTTTATACTCCTGGCAGGTCATTAAAAAGCCAAGTGAATTCAAAGAGGGCAGGACCAAATCCAACATCGCAGCCTAGGCAATCCTTGAACCGCATAAAAGTGCTCCAAAAATGCTTGAGAAGTAGTTTTGAGGGACAACTACTCCTCAGCATGCAGCATCTCAAAGATTCAAAGCAATGTTTCTAGTACATCCACTCCTGGGTCCCAAGGATGTTTCCCTTTCAGACTGGGAAGAACAAATGTCCTTTTGCTATATATGATGCTGAGTTTGTAAGATTTTTAAAAGACTAGAAAAAGTAATAGAGAAGGCCTTAAAAAACAAACAAACAAACCCCTACAACCCCTCCCAAACAACTACAAGAATCCTTTCTGAGGTACAAATGCTTATGCAGATACAGCTCTTTTTCCCCATTGATGGTGGGCAGAAGGGAACACCTTGGACTAGGCTGGGTTAGCCGTGGGAAAGCCTCACTCCTTTGGGATAGGACCCCAAGGACTTGACAAGCTGCCCTGACTGAGAAAGCCCCATCCCAGAGGAATCAAGGCAAGGAGAAGAGGAAGGAGACACAACCTCCCAGCAAGTCTGGAAAACAGAGACTTGCTACAGGATCAAACCATTATGCAAAGACCTGGGCATACTGGTCAAGGGACCACGGGGACCACGAGCTGCGTTCTGATGACGGAGCTGTCCCTCAGAGAAGCAGGGGTATGTGTGTGCGTTCATGTTGCATGAACCAGCCAGCACTAATCACAACATGCAAAGAGGTAAAAGCCTGGTGTACTCAGCATTCCCACCACAAGTATGTTTGGCTCTTTGCAGAAAGGAGTGCTGACACCTCCAAACACTGCCAGAACTTGGAAAAGAAAATAAAAATTGGCAAGTGAAAACAGCAACCACAAAGCCTCCAAAAAAAAAAAAAAAAAACAAACAAAACAAACCAACCCATCTTTATTCTTATCTTGAGATGCCTATGGTGTTCATCCAACCTGCTGCACACCACCAGCTGCCGCAGGCAAGCATCCAGAGGCAGAGACCAGCTCCCTGCTGCACGCTCACACTTCCTGGGGAAAGCAATGTTCCCAGCAGGAATCATTAAACCAGCAAGAACCCTTCAAGTGTTCTCGCTGCAATCACACAGTCAGACGCTTTTGCAACAGCATCTGGGTGCCAATGGCTTCCCTGGGCCAGTAGGAAAAGCAGGGAGCAAAGGGGAAGCTGCTACTCTCTGGGCATCTCTGCCAACACAGTTACTCTCCTCCAAAGTCCCTGCTGTGCTCAGGAGCATAGTGCTAGGTCTTAACATCATATAGAACATCCATGGGGGACTCTGGACCCCAAAACTCTTTTGGGAGCACTATGATATCCCTTTATCAGTCCTCCCAGTTACACAGGAGGCACCTGGGAGGGCTGAGCATGCAGCTCCTAAGACAAATAGCTTCAGCAGGTTCTGTGCTGCAGCAGGGTTAGGAAGCAGCAGAGAAAGCCTTCCCAAATTCAGGTAATCCTCAACTGCCCACAAGTTTCCAGCTTAAGGCTGATCTACCCATGTGTTTGGGTAAGAACTGTTCCAGGTTATTTTTTCAACCCTTTTTTCCAACCATTTTTTTTGAAGCAACAAGTTATTCTAGATGACTAGCCTGAGGCAGCTGGAAGCACCCCAGCCCTCAAGAAAGTGCTGACTCCAGTCCACAAAAAGCCAGATAATCAGCCACTTTTAGAAGCTCATGAACTTGGCATCTGAAAAATGGAAGGACATAAAAATGTTAGCAACCGTTTGCAACAATAGGATTTTGTTAAAAATCTTCAGTGGAGACATGCTTATGCCTTAATTTGACTACACAGGTTTACAAGGGCACAGATAAGTTGGGACAGATGGAAGAGCATCCTTTAAAAAGATGCTTTCAAAAACAATGCGTACACACAGAGCTGACACTTAGTGTCCCCTCACATCTTTATTTAATCTTGGGCACAGAGCAACCCACTGTCAAGCAGCACCCGGACTTCTTCCTAGTTCACCGCAGCACATGACATCACAAGACTCCAGAAAATACTCTGCTCTGAAGCCTTGGCACACACATCATGGCCTCCCAGCCAGGGAGGATTAACCCCTTGTCTGGGTTTGGTACCAAAGCATCACCCCCACAGCACATGGAGAAACAACAGAACATGCGCTTGGGTCAGTTCCAAGCCAACACTGGAGGTTTCTCGTAGAAGACACAAACAAGACAGGACAGAGAGATACTGAAAAACATGGATGAGATGAACCAGTGCAGGTCAAACGGTAGCAGAGGCACTCAAGCAATACTTCCCTGCAGTACATGGTGATGGTGAAGGCAAACACAACACAAACCTCCATATGGAGATGGACAACGCACACACTGTCAGAGCACACCAGCTCCCACCAAGCCCATTTAACATCCAAAATTCTTCAGCACAGAAGCTCCTCCGTTTGTTTGGTGCAGTAAATCCCTGCATCTTCAGCAATTACACCACACTACCTTTTTTGGTCAAGTCACATTTCCAGGAGCAGGGAAGCCAGGATGATTCAGGCCAGCTGCTGCTGCACCACTTCAGCCAGCCGCCACCCAAAGGTTTGGTCAAGCCTGGCAAGCTCTCCAGCACCCTCACTGGGGCCTGAGGGTATCCAAAGCTACAGAGTCGCTGAGCATAGCCATAACTCAGTTTTTTGAAGCATAAGGGGAAAAAAAAATTTAGAATAAATTAAACTTAGTTCTTAAGTTGTTTTATTATCTCAGGGTGGGATGGTTGCTCAGGTCCCCCTCTTCAAGCCCTGGGTAGAATTCCTATGTCTCATTTCCAAAGAGTTTTGTATTTTAGAGCAATTGCCACCCCCTTGCTAGGAAATTTCAAAGTGCAGGACCCCCAGACCTGCAGTGCTCAATGCTGTGGGGTGCTGGGCACCCACAGGTGCCGCAAGCTGTGCTCCCTGGCCTCTCAGCTTTCTATGAAATGGTGGAAGAAAGGCTTTAGGAAGATGTAAGTACTTGTGTGAGCTTTTCAATTTCCATGCCACTTCCTTCAAGAGGGTGTGGGGAAGCCAGTGGAGCTATGGGGAGAGGGAGGCCAGGCACAATGCTCAGGCTCTCCCAGCAGATAACTGGGATGCAGGAGGATTCCTGGCATTCCAGAGGCACCAGCAGAAGGTAAGAATGTCCGCCCTTCCCCACAACCCCTTCCTGAGCAGACATCACCGGCACTGACCGATAAGGCTGGCAAGCAGCATTTGGAAACGCTTCCCACTCCTACCCACTGCAGATATACCATGTGCACACCCATTTGTTCTCTTCTCCCTAAGAAGAGCTGCCATTCCTGCCGCATGAGGAGTGCAACCCCACACAGCTGCCACTCGAGGTGAGCTGACTGGTGTGTGCAGCATCACTGTCCCATCCCAGCGGGATCCAGCACCTTGCCATTTGACAGCAGAGCTCTGGCATTCGTGCTCCCACACGTTCCCGGGGCCTGGTGCCTGCCTGGCAAGTCTCGGCAGAGCAGCGGGCCAGGGCCCGCCAGCGTGCCGTTAACACCAGCATCCCTGGGAGCTGGCCCTGCCTCACGGCGAGGAGCAGACAAAGCTCTCGTCCCGCTTCCCGGACCATTTCTCACTCGTTTTCACCTGTTTCTCCCTAATTTCCCCTGAGATCAGCCATCCTGAGGCGAGTGCCACGTGTTGTGCTGGAGGCAGCCCCTCTGAATGATAGGTGCATGGCTGTGACCGCTTCTTCTGTGGAAATACCACACTCAAATGCACATTTGGGTTTCTAACCTGCAGTTACAAAGTGCTGTTGCAGGGCAGGGAAAAAACAGGGAGAGGAGTTTGGTATCCCGTCCCCCCTCCCTCCTCCTCCCCGCAGCAGGCCACAAGTGGAGTTACGAAACAACCTGCCAACCTGCCGGCAGAGTTCACAGAAGGCATCAGAAGTATGCAGCTGGAGCCTGGCTCTTATCGAGGAATTTAACCCCTTTCCTCGGGTAGACGGAGACGTCTCTGAACGGAGGAAGGACGGACAGCTTTGTCCCAAGGATGCAGACCGCGAGGGGAGGAGGCTCCTGGCATGTGCTGCTGAGACCCCACGCCGCCTCGGCTACTCCTCCGCTGGGGGCTCTTGGGCAGCGTTTTCCGCGCTAAGCGGGGCCGCGATGCTGCTCCTCCGAGCGGGGCCCGGGTGGCCCATGCCGGTGTCCAGAGCTGCAGGAGATGCCCGTGCCGGTGCCCGGCTCCCCGAGCAGGTGGGAGGCACAACTACCCGGCACTCGACCGACCTGGACACGGCCGGCGCGGCACCGGGCAGGTGGCACCGGGGCTCGGGATCTCGCCAGCGCCGAAAGCCGCTCCCAGTCAGCCCAGCCCCGGCTCTCGTTACGGGATCCGGGGTTTCTGCGGCGCCCTACCCCAAGCCAGCCCCTCGCCGCCCCCGCTCCACTTTGCAGCCCCGGGGAGGGTTGCCCCCCGCTCCCCTGGGCCCTGCCAGGCGGGCAAGGCGCCGGCTGCCCCGGGGACGGCTCTCCCCCCTGAGACCCGTGTCCAGCGGCCCCGCCGCAGCCGCAGCCCCCTCCCCGGGGCCGCTGCCGGAGGTGCCGGCCCGGCTGCGGAAGGGCAGGGCCGCGCCCCGGTGCTGCAAAGCAGCGGCGGCCACTGGCCAGGAGGCCCGGCCCGGCCCGGAGCCACCGCACCGGTGCGCACTCACCTGCCGCCGGCCCGGCCGCGGCACAGCAGCTCCAGCTCCAGCTCCAGCTCCGGCTCCTCTCCTGGGCGGCGGCGGCAGCCGCTCCGCTCCGCAGCGCGGAGCCGCGCAGACCTGCCACCCCGCCCCTCCGCGCCCCGCCCGCCAGCCCCGCCCCGCCAGGTGAGCCCAGCCCCGCCCCCCCCCCGCGCCCCAAACTCACTCCGGGGCCTCGGCTGTTTTTTAAAAAATAACAAATCTGAAATTCTCCTTTAAAAAAAAAAGGTCTTAAATTCTTCTTAAAACCCACCAAACCAACAACCTTAAATTCTTCTTTCTTAAAAAAAAAAGTCATAAATCCTCTCTAAAAGCAAAGCAAAACAAATTAAAATTCTCCTTTAAAAATAAAGTCTTAAATTCTCCTGCTTGTTTTATTTTTTAAAAGAACTTATAAATTCTACTTTTCCCCCCTAAAGTATTAAATTCTCTATTAAAAAAAAATCTTTAAAAAAGGCTTTAAAAAAGTATTAAATTCTCCTTTTATTTTAAAAAGTTATTAAATTATCTTTTTTTAAAAAAAGTCTGAAAACATTATCATGTTTTTTTAAAAAAAGTCTTAAAATCTTCTTTCTTAAAAACAAACCAAGCAAAACCTCATTGTACTTATCTATCCCTGACTCCTGCCCCCCCTCCCATGGGGCCATATGGGCGGGCTCATTCCTGGCTGGAAGCGCTCAGCCTGTCTGACAGCAGGGCCCAGACCTCCACCTGTCCCGGCAGGTCCCCAGGCAGAACAGAGGAAACAACCCCTTTTCAGAGAGGAAGAGCTTGGCCTGGTCCAGGAGGTGGGTGCAGCCCTTGTGCCCTGTGCCCTTCAGGCGGCCAGGGGCTTAGAACACCCTAAAACCACAGCAAGACAATGGGAGGGAGACAGGTTCAGCCGGTTTGGGAAGAAGCAGGTGCCTGATGCCGTGCTGGAGGCTTTGGAAACTTTTCACCTCCTTCCTCTATCTTCTTTTTTAGCTCCCAAAAAACCCACCTGAAAGCTTCCCCTGCCTGGCACACCAATGCCCTTCCTCCACAGCCCACTAAGCAATGGGGATGGCTGTGATGGCATCAGCCTCAGCATCCCTTCCTGATGGTCTCTACCGGCGAAGGTGCTCCAGCAATGCCTGTGCTGGTGCAACCCCAGTGCCAAGCACACACACGTGTGAGGCACACACACGGTTACGTTTATATTTCTTTACCAGAACCTCTTGTGAAATGTCCTACCAGTCACGAGGAAGGATGACCCACCCATCAGAGCCCGGATCCTGAGGTGACCACTCCAAAAAGAGATCTCAGGGTTGCTACTCCATCACAAAATGTGTGTTAATTTTAACTGATAGTCAGAAAAACCCCATCTCATGTGGACCTTATGATATCCTTATGTAAGGTTTTGGATATCCTTAACTACTCTCTTTTCCACATCCAAGCTGCTGGGACTGGGAGGTGATGCAACACACACAAGTACGTAGCTGTCACTCGGCAGCTTTAATTGGGTTTTTAAATGAAGTTTTCTGTTGTTCTGACATATTCCTCATAATTACGATCTCCTAAAATCAGATAATGCATCTGGTGCTCCATAACACAGGCCATGCCCTGGAGACCATGCAGCACAGGAGGAACAAAGATCTATAAAAGAAAACAACAAAAGCTGCTCTCAGGAGATACATATCTTATTTATTAGCTTGGATACTCTTCTGAGATCCTAATTAGACACATACTGAGGAGAGGTTCATTTGCCACTAGTGAGGATGGTTGTCTTTCCTTTATTAAAAAGATTTTGTGTTTCAAATCTTTCTAACTTTTGCAGGTTGTAAAAATATTGGAAATTTCTTTTCACTTGTAAAGGTAAAGCTATTACTGTGAAAAATATTATTCTAACTCTGCACTCACATCTTCATGATCCCTTAATTCCTCACCCTACTAAGAGTTCTCCACACCTTCCATCAGCCACGATGGATGAAAGTGTCCAGGGTATAGTTTCACATTGGTGAGCTCCTCCAGCCTGGCTCATGGACCACCTTCTCCAACCATTGCACTGCCTTGGCCCGCCTCTGGATTTATTCCTAAAGGTCCTGTGACATCGAGGCCATCTTCAGAGACTGACCAAGGAATAGTGACGGAACTGATTTCTAAGTTTGGGCTCACTGGTTCCTTGCTGGGTTTTCCAAAGAAGTGTCTTAAGAGTTTTGAAAAGTCACACGGTTCTTGTACGCTGAGTAGCCAGGCTGCTTCTGGGAGGAGAGTAATGCTGTCTCAGCATCCTGAGCAGCTGAATCATACCCAAGCAGGTCCTTTGGTCTCTCCAGCAGCAGATGAGATAGTAACCCTATCTGAGTTTCCCCAAGGAAAATGATACTGTCTTGCCGCTCTCCTTAGGAGCATGAGAAACGTCCTTGTTCTGATGCTTCCTAAGATACAGAACATGTTTGCACAAAAAACCCCTCATGAGTCCAAATGCACTGTGTGCAATCAGCAGGTCACCTTTCGGTGACCAGCTATAGCCTCTCTTAGTAGAGCCTGAGACGGCCACCCGAGCCAGCTCAGACACAGCAGTGTTAACCTGTGCTAACAGTGCGTGGTCAGCATGGGGCATAAGGGAGGCACCGGGATCTGCAGAGCTGTTGGGTTTCGGGTTTAGGCACAAACCCTCTGAGCTGTTGTTGTGAGGGCAGGCTAGGGGAAAACTTCTTTTTCAGGCCCATCTCTAACAGGAAAGAGTGAGAAGCCAGATTTTCAGAGGTGTCTCCACAGGAGCTGGATGCAGTCAGCATCACAGCTGTCAAACCTTCCTGCCAGCCTGAGGGTCGTCTGTTATTTTGCCATCTCCCAGCAGGCACCAGAGGCAAGAGCTGCAGTCCCCCTCCCTCTGGGGCACAAGGGCTATATGGGCCCCATGCTGCTCTCCTCTCCTTCTCCCCTTACCATGGACTCCTTAAGGCCTTGGGAATGTGCCTCCAGATCCTGTGAACCTCAGGATCTGAGGCTGAAATTTTTCAGTCACTATCCTTTCCTGACACAGCCACAACATTTCATGTGCCTCAGGGAAATTACTCAGTGCAGCCCTTGCCTGCCTGAGCATACAGAAGGGCATGTTTATCCCAGAAGATGAGTTTCCCTCTCAAATAAAGACAACCGCCCCCAAAATCCCAGCATTTCCAGCAAAGCCCTGGCACCAGGAGAGAAAAGTGGCCGGTACCATATGGCATATTGACTTTCTCTTCCAGCAGACACCCTCTACCTCAAGAGCCGTAATTCAAAGCTAGAAGAGAGGACCTATATGTATGTACATATAAATAATATGTATAAATAATACATATAATTACATCTATATAAATATAGATAAAAATATTTATATATACACAGGAATACTGCCTCCTGTTGCTCAACATATATTTTTAGCAGTGTTAGGAAGTGCCCATTGAATATGCCAGTACTCTCAGGACTTTGGGAAAGTTTGGAGGGTATGAAGTTTTTCCAGGTTTCTTTGGAAGGTCAACCTGCAGTTGATTTTCTGGCAAGGGTTTTATTATGCAACCATACACTGTTTCGGTAAGAAACAGAAGATGCTGCCTCAAATGGAACAAAAACGCTTCTCTGGAAGAATTTTTTCCTCTGTTTCTAGGACAACAAGAGACATGAGAAAGGAAAGATGCTGCAGCATCACAGGAATGCCGAATCGGGGCTCAGCACCGCAGAGCCACTGCAGCTGACTGCCAGTGTACTACAGACCGCACCCCATCATTTCCACCCGCAGCCCTGCTTGGCTTAGGGCTTGCAGGAAGGAGAGGCCTTCTCCTGGTGGGTAGACTAGCTGTTTTCCTTCAAGGGCAGGCCTCCTGGCCTCTGAAACTGGATACATTTCTTGTCCTCCTGCTTTATTCAAAGGAGCATTTATTCTTTCTGCGGCAGGCCTGGAAAATTTGCTGGCACTTGTCTCCTGTGACTGCAATATGAATGGGGATGCTCAACAACAGCCTACAGGATTGTGGTCTGAGACAGTAAACTTTTTGGCTACATTGGTCTTATGTATTTGAATTGCCCTGTGTAAGCATACAGCCCCTTTCCAAAAGCACTGACAGCCACTGCAAGGTCTGCACGTGTCTCTCTGCTTTCCACACGTGGAGTGGTGGGAGCTGTGAAGGGAGATGACCTGCAAACACTCTCATGAAAAGTGGCGTCCAGCACATTCACAGTACAAGATGAATATGAGCCAAGCAGAAAGGCATTGTAAAAACCCATGATAGGGTCAGACCCAGAAATCTCAGGTCCCTACATCCTCCAGAGACCTGCACTGCCTTGTCTTTGCTAGAATGGCTCTTGCAAAAGGTCCAAACCAGCAAAATCCAGCTGCAAAGTAGAAGTGAATTACTCAAAATGCAGGGCAGAGTTCTCACCCCTTTTGCAATAAAAAGTAGGAAAAAAAGGGATTTCAATAGGTTGGAGCTCCTGCATTCCCATCCAGCATCCTTAGGGGAGAGTATGGCAGGGTCATTACAACTTCATTGCCATTCCCCACTTCAACACTGCGTTGAGCTGCGTGACACCAGGAATAGGGGAGGAAGAAGCAACTGAAACAAAGGTACATAGGAGTGAGAGAGAGAGAAAATGGACAGGAGAAACAGGAAGGGGAAAGGGTAACACTGCTAGGAGGACAAAGGATGCCCAGGGCACATCCCACAAGATTTTACTTCCCATCCAGGTGCTGAACAGAATTCTGAAGACCTGCCTTTAGCCTAGGAAATAGCCTCATTAATTATGGCTGTTGAGTATGGGAATGCAACAGCTCTTTGCCATTCTGCTGCTCAGGGAGCCTGTGACCCGAGCCGTTCAGGTTTCCCAAGCATTTAGCAGTGTGGTCATGCTAATTTAGTTCGGTTTTTCAACTGAACTTGTGGGGAAAAGTCCTCTTCTTCCCAGAGGCATTGAAAGTTTTGACCTCCTGACCCTCCCTTTTACTAGGAGGTTCAAAAGCAGCATTGCAGCTGTTAAAGTTTTTCTTCATGCCTCAGTGATTCTCTGATGAGGGGACCAAGGCAGTGTTTATCTAGGCTCGACCTCTCTTCTTTGAGCCTGGAGATGTCTCTTTCGTTCAGTGCTACAGGCAGGGCAGTGCTGGAAACCTCCCTGCCTTGCCATTCACTCCCTCCCTGTGTGCAAACGCACCAGTGCCCGTTACTAATCCATCGCCCACCAGGAGCTGGGGTTCCCGGCACTGATCCCATTTGTCCATCACGCTGCAGATTCATTTACATTTAATCCACCGTGACTTGTCTATGAAACACAACCCTCCTGCTCTGATGCTGGCATCCATTTGGCTTCCAAAAGTCAACTGTTGGTGCCTGAAAAAAAAAAAAAATAACCCCCCTCCCAGCAGGTCATGACTGGCCTCGCATGGACCTCCAGTGTCTTGTCCTCCCCTCCGCTGCCAAGGCTCATTATTTGGAGAGGACATCCTCCACTTAATTTACCTCTTTGTCACACATGTATCTGCGCAGGCTCCCTTTGTCTTAAGGACCAATATCCATCAAAGCATGTGAGAACAGGTTTAAGGTGAAGCATCTTGTTTCAGGATGTTGCTCGCACATCACATCCCCTAGCTGAGACCCTGGAGAGGGATGGCCTGATTTGTTACTGTTGTATCCTGGATATTTACTCACAGCAGCCCGATTTTCAAGGTGATGGGGCAGTGCCTTCTGCTCTGCACAGGTCTCACCAGCTCATCTCAGTGCTGAAGCATTAGGTTAGGATGCAAAGTGAGGTGTGAGAAGGCGGGAGAGAAAACCTCTCTGAACTGCTAGTCTGTAGAGCTGTGGGATTAACCACATGCACACCAACAGATTAGGGTCATTAACGCAGTCATTAAAAAAGGGAGAGTCCTACTGTGAAAAATGACAGGTGCTTCACACTGGCAGGTGCCTGGTCCCTGAGGTGGAGGCTTGAAGGTGATGAGATAGACATGAGTGTTGCAGACATCTCCAAGGCAGGAGCAGTCCTTATTTTTTACAGCTCTCCTGCCACCTGAAAATAGCGGTAAGCACAGAAATGTGCACGGGTGAGGGGCTGAATTACCCTGGATTGTGCTCCCAATGTCCACACTGCAGAGCCATCTGCAGAAAGATGCTTGTGGTAGAAGCTGGGATAAGGGTCTGCATTATGGGCTCCTGCATCCCTGCTCAGTTATTATCTCTTTAGGTGAGCTCAGCTTCCCGAGCTGCAAAGTAAGGATAATGTTTACTTTGCTTCTAGGGGTGTGGAGGAATAATTAATTAATGTTTATGAAATGCTTTCAGATCCCTAAACAAGAGCGGTGAGATAAGCAGCGAGGGTTCACGAGGTAGGTGCAAAGCATTATGATGAATTACTGGGATTCAAAGGTAAATTACTGTTATTGCTGCCTAATAAGCAGACATAGCCATTAGCCTCTAACAATCTGATTTCTAAGTCTGTTAGCTCCTTTTCCCCTCCTTCTTCTCAGCAAGAACCTGGTTTCATCTTTGCTACTCACACCCAGCTGACCATAAGAACCCGATAGGTCATATGGGCTTCAACCAGCAAGCTTGTTTCTTCAAACCGTGTGGTTTCAGGAGGTGTGAATGCCCAGATGTAATCCCACCCCTCAGGTGGGCTGGAGAACATGCCCTTGCGTGTGCCCCTAGCCCAGCCTTTGCTTAGAAAGGCATAAATCCCAGGAAAGACCTTGCCGTGGTGAAGGGTAGGAGTGCACAGGGGCAGTGACACAGTGAACAGGCTCACGGGAGATCAGAACTGCTCTAAGCTGAGCTGAAAAGAGTCTTTAGGCAGTTTGGCCATCTTTGCCTGGAAACCAAAGTGAACCTGACCTGTTTTAAACCAGTGTGAGTAATGTGAATCCCAGCCTGGCATGAGCAGGTTTTTCTGGTTCTTGCTGCAGGTTTTCCCCCCCCTTCCCTGCCTGGGCTCCCAGTTTCATGCTGGGAGGGCACCTGAGCCTGGCACAGCTTCCACCCTTTGGGACGCCTTTTCCTGCTCTCTACCTGCACCATTCCCATTGATCCCTAATTGCTTTTCCAACACCATGCCTCCAAAGCCACCTGCCAGCCTGAGCTCTCAGAATCCCCTACACTACACACAACCAGCCCCTCATCTCCAGCCTCACTCAAAACCTTTTTTAAATTTTTTTCTTTTTATTTTTCCATGGCTAACATTAGGGTTATGTATTAAGACCCCAGTTCAGTAAGATAGTTACACCTGGGCTGGAACCCAACATTAGAAGACGTAAACCCCTGCAGGATTTAAGCCTGGGTTTCAGTCCTGTTGAGCCAAAGGTCTTTGGTGAGCAGGGATGAAGGCCTAAAATCACTCCAGTTCCTCTGTGCCTCCCTGGAAATTCCAGTCTGGTGGGAAAGCAGCCAAGCAGCTGTCTCTTTTTTAAAAGTACAATGATGATAACAATAGTTGATTAAGTCCTAAGTGGATCCTATATGCACCCACACAAATAACAATACCTAAACAAAGAGGAACAGAGATTTTTTTTCCCCCTTTGACAAAATTTCACAGTTCTGCCTTTTAATTTTAAAGATAAATTGTTATTATCTTCAAGGGACTGGCTTCTTATTAGCTATTGATTTTACTGGAAGATATTGGCTCTATATGTTCAGAGTACTCAAGTAGGTTAGGTCATGTCAGCTGGAATTCACCTGGGGAGCCAAATAGAAAATAGATTTTATTACCTACTCTGCTAAGGATAAATAGTATTTGATGCCTACATGGTAGGACTGTATTCTTAACCCAAGTTTTTCTAGTAACTACATAAATCATGGAAACAAAGTCGCTTTTCCATTTTCATGTTAGCAGCATGACTGAAACAGAAATATCATCCAACAGATGCACATTCAGCATGTATCTTCCTTTCTATTGGGAAGTCAGTAAATTGGCTTTTGCTTCCATAATGCTGAGCTCTTGGCAGTTTCTGAGCACACCCGTACTCAGCACACAGCAGGCAGCTCTAATAACAGGCGACCTAAGCAAAAAGGAGGATTTAGATTGCCCTTGCTCACCGAGATTTTCCAGCTCTTAATAGTCAATATTTGCCTTCAGGCTGTGGGTTAGTCAAAGAAGTCAGGGCAGCCCAGCACCAGCAAGGCTCTGCAAGTGGTGCTCATCTCCTGCACCTTGAGTGAACCAGCATAGTCCCAAAACACACTCAACAACCCTGGGAAGGACATGGCAGAGCACATATAGTCCCCTCCCAGTGGCTCTCTGGCAGGTCCTGTTTTTTTGTATCAAGCATCCCCCCTTTTACCACCAGGCATGGGAAATATGCCTGGCTGTCATTCAGAGAGAGTGGAAAACAACTGAAAAGCCAGAAACTTTAGACAGGATGAAGCCTGGACTGTACTGCCCTCAACAAGTGGGAGTTTTAGAAAATACCACCTTTGTGAAACCAGAGAGAGAAGACAATACAGAGGGTGGCATGGGCAATGAAATATGTATGTACCTAGGACCTCATCCAGCCCTCTCCCCGACACTGTACCTCTTGCCTTTGCATTCAAGGGGCACTGGATCTCATCCAAAAAAGATGCAGGGAACAAATGTAGCCCTGGCAACCCCACTGAGGACAGGGAAGAACAAAGAAGACCCCTGGGCTGAATTGGTTTCCATTTTTAATCCTTATCTATACCCATCAACCCCATGGATGGAAAGAGGCTTCTCAGCTGTATAGATTTGCATTGCTATGGGAGTTTGAAGTGATAAAACATTTGGCCTGCCTATTCAAAAGCAATTAGTGATTCAAAGCAGTCTGAGACATCTTAAAGGGGCCTGGTTTTCCAAGAGACAGGTGCTCTGAGCTGACTTTGGGGGAAAATTGAGTTTTTTAGAAAAAAAGAAGTTATGGGCTGCTTGAAAATACAGTTCCTTCAAGCCTTAGTAGTGAAAAATAAGTATTGGACAAAAAATCCAGTTTAGGCTGGTAAAATCTATGAAGAGGTGGGAAGAAAAGGCTTGATTTACAGCGCTGGTAGAAGTACTGTTTATCTATCTATTGAACACATATAATTTATATTTTCATGTTACAGGTTTCCCCTCCACCACCACAAGTAATGCAGGCAGAGCCATCTCCCACTAAGGCTGCCATCTCAGCATCCCTGTCGCAACATAACATCAGCACCGAGCCAGACCTTCTCCCCAGATCTCCTACCAAGAGAGGAGGTATTTTCTGAGCATTGCTGCTCTTGGACTTCTAAATCTACCTAGGCAAAAGGGCAGCTTTCCAGCCTTTATCTGACTGCAGGGATGAGCACATCCTTGCTGCCACCATTGCAGGACAAACCCAGGGAAGAAATGAGACCTGCACTGCAGCTGTTACAATCTCTGGCAGGATGAAAAGCCCTGGAAAGGCAGTCCAGGGATGACTAGCTCTCAGGGTCTCTGGGAAAAGGCAGGAAAATCCATGCCAAGGATGTTCCCTGCAAAAGCATCCTGGTCAGCCAAAGTTGTTTCCACTACATGTGCCACGTTGCCCAGGGGCTGCTGCTGGGGCTGTGCCAGGCAGAAATCAGCAGAAGAATAATGCAGGAAAGGGTAGGGCTGAGTT
This sequence comes from Empidonax traillii, assembly GCF_003031625.1. Lineage (NCBI taxonomy): Eukaryota > Metazoa > Chordata > Aves > Passeriformes > Tyrannidae > Empidonax > Empidonax traillii. The sequence continues at coordinate 34,725 of NW_020956262.1, read as the reverse complement.
GAAAAAAAAAAAAAAAAGAGGATTTATTCCAGAGACCACTTAAAAGCTAATAGGGCAGAGGGCAGGGGATGCATTTTAAACTGCTTTTTAATCGGAGCGCAGATATATCCATCACCATCTCTAACATCTGTCTGGCAAGCTGGATGGGTGGGGGCAACAATCTCTGAGGCTGTTCCATGCAGACTAAGTAAGAGGGAAACTAGGCAGCAGATATATTCAGCACCCCTCAGGGGTTTCCAAGGCAAAACACTGGTTGTGAGCAGGTGCTGCTCGGCCCTGGCGAGCAATGGAGGAACACCCCCAGGTTGTTCAGATATCTCCCTTTCCCCACAGAGCTGAGGAATCAAATGCTCACTGGGGAAAAATGCCCTCCACTACATGCAGCTCTGCAGGGCCTAAAGAGCATCTTGGCTGCTCAGCTCCAGAGCCAGTGTAGTGTGATTCAGTATAAGCCTCCAGCTGAGATCAGGGCCTGCAACGTGCACTTGCACACATATGGGGACACCTTCTACCCCAGCAGCTTTCAGGCTGGAGAAGACTACTAAAAGGAGAGAGAAATAATATTTCTTCCTATTTCCCAAATGTAAAATGAAACTATGAGATCCAGCTTAAAACCAAAATAAACAGCACACAGATATCAGTCTGCACTTTTAGGCACTCAGATGTCTTCTTTCAACTGATCCAGACCGATTTTTGTCCAAGCTTCAAATCATCAAAGGCAGAGGTGCAAATTGCAGCTGCTTTCCCTGATCCAAGGCTGCTAAACCTGCACTTCCCTGCCCATGCCGAAATCTGCTGCCGTACTTGGCCAAAACAAGGGGCCAGACCTGCAAACCTATTCCAGGTGCTCTTCAGAGTTGCTATACCTGCAAGAACAACCTAGATTTAAGGCAAGGTCATGAGCACATGTGAAATGCAAAAAGCAGCAGTAAGGCAAGAACCACAGGTGTTGTGGAAAAGGCCCAAGACACCTGTCTGGGACTATTCTCAGCAGGTCCATCAGCCTTCATGGTATCTGCTGTGTTTCTTGTCTCCCCAGCAGTAGCTGTTTGTGTGGATATCTCACTTTTCTTAGCACATACACATGCAGCATCAGGTTTTAACTCCCACTGTTGCAAAGACACGTGAGAAATGTGACCCTGAAATGCTGCAAAGGTTCAGAAAGTAAAGCACACTCACAATTTACTTATTCAATCCTAAACTTTGGGGCTGTGCTGCTTTTTGAGTTGACAAACTGGTGTGGGACAAATAGGGTACTAAAATGCCAGAGGTTATCCCCCAAATCAGGTGTCAGAGAGGATAAATGGAGTTTAATGGCATTTCCAGGAAGAACTTCCCTAGATCTTATAGGACCCTCAAAGTCATCTAGCAATCACCAGGAAAAACTCACCAGACAAGAAAAAGGAAGAGGCACAGCAGAACCAGTAGGTCTGGAGGTGATCCAGAAGACCATCTCCAACCCACTGCTGGTACCCACCACTCACTGTCTCCCAAAGGAAATTTCCAGCCACTTGGGCTCACTTGTGTGACAAGTTTTTCTTCCCCTGCCTCTGCTCAGGTGTGACTATATCATCTGCTTTTCAGCCAAGAGGATGCTTCACACTGCAGGATCCAGAGACAAGCCTTGTAATTAGGAGGTGGGTGCCGCCCACCAGTTAATCCCTCCTCCTTCCTCATTGAGCTTGGGAAATATGTAGCCAGGTTTGTTTATATTGCCCATACAACTTATCATTTGTTCATACTGCTTTTTGTCTTCAAAGCACTTCAGAAGGAGTTTTACAAGCTTCTCCCCAACCCTCATGTGACAAAGGATTTGGAAAGGGAATGGAAGGGGAGCAGGGAAAAGGAAAGGTAAACAATTTGCCCCAGGACAAAGAGAGTTGGCTGTAGAGCTAGGATCAACACCCAGAAGCTCCTGCCTCTGAATCTTGTGCTCTGATCTCTGCCTGTACCTCACTATCTTCAGGTTCAAAACTGGTATTGTGTAGCCTGGTGATCATCTTGGTACCAGAGAGCAGGTTTCAAGGAATTTCCTTCAGCCCAGCACTCCTGTGGTCGGAGCCACCGGCCCTAGTGGTCCTGGACCAATGATTAAACTAAAGAATTTCAAATATCTGGCAGTGGTCAGTAAAACCACAATCAACACATTTTCCTTATCAGCACCAGAGGAATGAAATTGTCATCATTCCTATCAGCCAGTACCTGGAAACATCTGGCCCACTTGCCCAAAATTCTTAATATACTGATAACCCTGCCACAGCTTTACTATCGGTACTCCTGAGTTGCTAAGCCCCTTAAATCATTGCTGGGCAGGAGCAAACTCTCTCCTGGGTGGTCCTGGGCCCACAAATTACTTATTTTCTCCCCATCACTGGAACAATCTTGTACTGGAGTTTGTTTTGCTGGTTTTGCTGCAATTTTTCTCTCTTGGTAGAGAAGGAAAGGAAAGCTCAATAATTTGGAGAGAAGAGACACACTCCCCATCTTTGTCTCTTAATCATGAGACAAAATGAAAAGGTTCCAGCAGATAAAGGGACACTCAACCAGAGCGTTCCTTGTACCAGACCCACCTGGTGAGCACCTCCCTCGGGTAAGGTGAGAGCACCACTATCAGCCCCTTGGTCCTGCTGGGAGAGCCCCTACCTAAACCTGCCATTTGCTCTCCTCCTGGCAGTGTGTGTCAAGGCTCTGCCCCTTGCTTTGCTTCCACCCTCCCAGCTGTAAAATAGATGTAAGGCGTCTTTCCCAAAGCCCTCCAGGACCTGATGATGAAGACTCCAGAAGCATTAGAAGACTCTAATGTCACCACTGCTTTGGTGATTACTCCTTTCTGGGGTAGGAGAGGGTGGCAATTACAGGAATCATGTCTTCAGCCCTCTCCGACAGGAGCAGGGAGGGCACAGCAATTTTGGCTTTTCCACTGATGGGTATGCAGGGCAAACAAACACAAAGTGCCAAGGCTGGAGACCGCAGGCACTGGGGGTGATGCAGCACGTGAGACAACCTCTGACACTAGGACTAGGTGAGGACTACCAGCTCCACGCACGTGCAGGCTGAGTAATATCCCAAGGAACCCAAACACACATGGAGATGGCTGGGACTTGAGAAATCTTGCCCAAGGGCCAAGGGGACTCTAGTAAGTGACCACACAAACTTCTGTAGATCCCACATCCATAAAAAGTAAAATAATGTCTCCTCTTAATAACCTTGTTAATGATATCTGCTCTCCTAGGAACCAGGATTGCTTGAACTTCATGTCTATGGAGGAAATCTGAACTTATGCTGAAGCTTTCTGGTGAGTGAGCTTTGCTTGTGTCCCTCTGCTACAAGAACTCTCTGGTGTCTAACAGAGTTTTGGTCTATGCCAGGCATTTCCAGGGACAGTGAGTATGTCTTTCTCTTTCCTCCCCTCAAGACCCATTTTCAAGACACTTGTAGGTGTCCTGAAGCAGAGCACCTCTACTTCTTAATGTTTAAAGAGCACAAAGAGAAGAAAGGTTCACAGATTGACAGGCACACGAGTCCTACCATGAATGGCTTTTCTTTAAGAAAGCAACAGGAAAGAAAACAGACCAAGCTTTATTTTTCTTGGTGAGGAGAAGGGACAATTTCCCGTCCATGATTCAGCCCTGTCATATGGAGACAATGACAGTCCTTTATACTCCTCACAGCTTTGTCTTTAAAACACCGCTCAAGACAGCACACCTCTCCGGGTAAGGTGCAATTACCTGGGAGTTCACTAGCTCACCACTAGCAATTACCCAACTGTCCTGTGTCCCATCAACCCACCCTAATCACCACATCATCACTACAGCCTTAAGACTAGTGGCTCCTACAGTAAATACTATCATTAAACACCTGGGAGTGAATTTACTACCAGCCATCGAGTGGTTACTTGCTGGGGTCACTGCAAACATGCAAACTGAACAGAAGGATTGTTATAAAGTATGATCCCACTCAAGTAAAAGCAGATGCTATTAGCAAGTGACAGGCACTGTTTATTCCATAAAATACCAGGAAAGACAAGTTATTTAATTACGATCTGGGAAAGTCCTGCTTCAGTGGGGCTAACACTCCCAGTCATAAACTCCCTAGGCAGAACGGCTGGGGAGATACAGAGTGAGCTGAATTTGTTCCTTTTTATGGCCTGCAAGGTGTGGGTATGCTTTCCCCTCTCTTGGGTTTCAGACTGACATTACTGTTAATGGGTTTAATAAAGCCTGAAGAATGCACTTGCCTTAACCCTTCAGAGAAACAAGGCTTATTTGAACTAATTGGAGCAGGGAGAGCTGCTGGTCCAAGCAGGATCACCCACTCTCAAGTTGCTGAATTTTAAAAACTGGCTCTAAAACATGATTTTTGAAAAAAGAGTGAAAATATCCAACTTGTTGAATTTACCTTTAGGCTTCTGAATTTTCAGGTTCATTTAGGTTAAACCTCCTGTTAGTATACAGGACAGATGTTTTTTCTTAACTTTTATTTAGATATAAAAAGCATCACTGAATCTCACAGATCTGGTACCTGTGTTTTCCAGGTGAAGCCTATACTGCTGTAAGTCACCCACACCAAAATTCTAAACCTTGGCAACACTGCATTATGCAGGTTTGGTTTTTTTTAACTGACAACTTGTTCTGCATATTCCCACTTAAACAGTGAAAAATGATCTGTGTAACCGGCATGACCCTTTCCCTTTCTCTAATCCTCCGCCCCGTCCTGGGATAGGCTGACTGTGCTAATCTTACATCTCCAGGTCATCAATGGGAATCCAGGTCAGCAATAAAACACTGCCAGCAAAACCCTCTCTGTTCATTTTGTGGTGTCCCTCTGCCTTTTCCTGACACCAGGATCTCGAGGAACTGCTCTTCTGCTACAAGCATGACACTGGGAGGGATCACCAAGTCTCCTCGTGCCTTTGGTGCTCTGGGTAAGAATTGTTCAGGCAGCCCTCAGCCCTTTGCCCTGATAAATAACACAAACTGTGATCTCAAAGGCCTCGGCATTGCTGCCCCACTTGTGGCACCAAGACCTTTCTGAGTCATGGTGCTGCATTTCAGTGTGTGCCATTGAATCCACACAGGACACCAGCCCTTCCACAAGCTCACCACCCACCACGGAGCCAGGAAGCTCCTCTGGGATGAAATGTTACCCTGTAAAGGTGGTTCCTCGTCTCGGACAGCTGGCACATCTTTTTACATGTTTGTCTCTGCTAGTTTTGACAGGTGTAAAACGGGTTGTGGTGAGCGCTGCCTCCCCGTGCCGGCAAGCGTCCTCCCCCAGCAAGCTTCTTACGTTTCTGCGCCCATCTCCCAAGTGGAGGAAAAAGCCTTTTCTTTACAGCACACCCCCACAACGCTCCTCGCTTCCCTGCACACAATTGAGCCCTGGGGGGCCCTTCCCTCCTCACCCTCCCCCCGGCTCCAGAGGAATGGACGTGCAAGGCGGGTTGTGCTGAGACACAACCAGAGCAGCTCTTTATCTGCAGGAAAAGCTTTCATTTCAATTTAAAGCCACCTTCTTCTAGCACAGCTCGTAGCCCTGGCTGTCCTGCAGGGCTTTTATGAGTTTGGTTAATCAGGCGAACCCAAACTTACCCAAAATCAGCTGCTCCGTCCTCCTTGGGGCAAGAGAGCTGACCACAAACTGTCTGAAGGCCGCTTGACTCCCCCCTCGCTGCACAGCTTCTCCCGAAGCACCCCTCCCACAAAATCACTCTCAAACCCCCCACAATCCCAGTGATTTCCTTTGCCCTACTCCCACTTAAAACAAGCCCCTCCACCGCCGTGTCTGTAGACAGGAGCACAGGTGCCGGCGGAGAGACGTGCAGAGCCAATGCCGGCCACCTGACACCCACGCTGGGTGAAACTCATCCCACCTCCAAAGCTGGGGCCGGGGCACGGCCCGGGACCGCGCAAAGGGTACCTGGAGGAGGGCCAAGGGCCCTCCGCGCTGCTCCTCGCCCTCGATGCCTGCCTTTCTCCAGCACCCGCTGCGCTCCCGGAGCCGAGTGGGGACGGGAAAGTCTGGCTCCTCTGCTTCTCGTTGCCAGGACACCTTGGCGTTCAAACCTGAGCTGGGACCAATCAGCCCCGGGGCCGGGGAGCACCAGCCTCACGTCATCCTCCGCTGGCGTTGATTTGAGCGAAAAAGCGTGACAGCGGTCACACAGCCCGTGGGGAGCTGCCTTTGTGCGGGTGGGCTCTGCCCCCACCCCTGCCGCTTACTGGAAGCCTCTTCTGTCGGGCTGCGGAAAACAAAAGAGCCGCGAAGAAGGAAAGGGAAAAGAGAATTTCTCTCCAACTGCCAAAATTGAGTTCGAAAGCCTGGGCTCTTCTGCACGTTCTCGTTCTTCACCTCCTGGCTGCAGTCCAGATCCCGGTGGTCAGCTCACCAGGGAGAGTCAGCACCTGTATCGCTTCATTCTGGGAGGGATGGAGCTTCCCCAGAACTAGCAGTGTGCTCCTTGTCCCCCAGTGTGGCTGCTTCCACCTGCCTGGCTCGGCCTCAGACTGTGCAGCATGGGTGCAGACCCACAGCTCCAGGGATGCTTTCTGGCTTGGCTGCAGTTGGAGGGGTATTTTTTCCCCCAGCCAGCCCCTCCAAGATGTTTTTTACAGGGGCCAAAACTGGAGCCCTAAGCCCCTTATGAGCACACGATGCAAAAAGTTCATCTTTTGTTAAGGAAACTTTCCTGTCTGACCATTCGGGAGGCACTTTGGCTGTCACAGTCCCAAATTTGAGTGCCTCCCGAATGGTCAGACAGGAAAGTTTCCTTAACACCTTGGTGCTGGGTTCTTGGCTCAGACACGTGCAGCTGCTGCCAAGGCGCACACCTGAGTGAAAGATGCAGCCTTGTTTTTTTGGGGTGCCAGTGATGGCAACTAGTGCATTTTGCCTGCCCATAAGTGGAGCGGATTAGACTCACCCTGCTCCTTCCCAAGGTGGCTAGGTCCAGGTGCCTGGGTAGAAACTGAAGAGAGACCTCCACATCACCTTGGTGGTGGTGGTAGGGGGATGGACAACAGGGACTCAGATATCCTGGCAGAGCTTCTTCCCTCGAGCCCTTTAGACTCTCCAACCCAGGCATCTATGTGGATCTCCTTCCTGCTCACAGTTCAAAGTCATAGGATAACATCTGTCATGCCCAGGGCAGATGCTGAGCCTCTGGGATAAGTGTACTGGGTTTCTGCTAACCCTATTGCCTGTAATTTATTCTCCCCACCAGAAGACAACTGAGGTTTTGCCTGCTCCCAAAAGAAGATGACCTGAAGTGCAGTCTGAGTATGCTGGAGGGTGGAACCATAGGATCAACTCCATGTGGTGCTGTGCCTGACTCACTCTCCATTACACCACCTCCCAACCACTCATTTCACTCCATTAATTAGCTACACTGCCGAGGTGCAATTCACTCCCATAGCCCGCACTGGGTTGCTTTCCTTGACACCGTGTGCCAGCAACAATTAATGAATCCAGGCTGCCTCCTCACCCCACTCTGCTCTGCAGGTGGATGTGAATGAGCTGTGGTAGCCTTTTCCCAGTGGACCCGTGTCTTTCCTGTACAGCACCAGGCACCCAGACTGCCCTCCTTGCCTTTGGGCTCAATTCAGCACCTCGTGAATGAGGTATGATTTAATTAAGGACACTGTTTCTGCTGAAGATGGCCCATGTGAGGCTGTAAAAGACTTTAACTCATTAACTTTCTGGACATACCTACAGCTAATTTGTGGTGACTTTATGCAGTAGACAAGCACACAGGGAGGTGTCCATGTGGCTCTGAGTTTGCTCTGCTCATCCTTAGCACCAAGCCTCCAGCAGTGCTGGTTAGACCACAGTTACAGATGTCCCTTGTTTGGCTCAGATATCAGATTTCTCCATTGACTTGATGAAGGAGGAAAAGGCAAATGACAATCACAGAAAGTGATGGGATAGATTTCACCCTCTCATTAGTTCCATCACCCCAATTACAGAGCTTGGGGAGGATGTCAGCTGTTAAAGCAGGGCTACAGCCCCACCATCACACACAAAGCAGAAAGGTGAAAACACTGACATTTCTGGCAGCTTTCCTGAAGGGAACAGACAACATCTCAAGAGATCAGGTGCGTATCAGCATGGAGCCCAGGGGATATGAAAGGATATCCCTAGCAGTGCTGTCAGTGCTTTTAACAGCAGGTTAGGAGGGCTTAACAAGGCAACAAGACCTGGCTGTCTGGGCATTGCTGTGGTGTGGCAACACATGGAAGTGAGTTGCAGTGCTGCACCCATGAGAAAGGCAAACAGCAGCCCTGGCCAGCAGTGGGGCTTGGGGATGAGGCTGTCAGAAATACTGAGCTGAGGTGGTACCAGCTTTTCTCTGGTGGAGAAAGAGCCATTTTCTGCACTTCTTGCATATGATTTAGAAGCATTCCTCTTTATCCTCAACCCATTCCATCCCCACCTGACACAGGAGTAAACTTCTAGTCCCCTGACTCACCGTCCTTTCTCTCAGGCTTTAATGCAGGCAGCTAATCTTGGGTCCCAGTCACCTGGTGAGATTTTCAGTCAAGGGAAAAAAACACACTTGAGAGTGATTTCTCTCTTAAGCAACTGACTCAGCCCCTGGAAGTGCCATCTCCCTCCTCCACACAGGCAGGAGCCAGGTATAACCAGGCATAGTCTTTGTGTTAGATGGGAGAGGAGTCCTGCCTCCAGACAAAATCAAAGGATGTGAGATAACCAAAATATTCCAGAGGGCCTGGGCCTCACTCCTTAGCTAGGAGTCATCCCTCAGCCATCCCCATGCATTTTGTCCAGGCATGGGCAGCACTGGCATACTGGATAAGTGAGCTCAGCTCCCTCCTCCAGGACTCACCAGCTCCTTCAAGAACTGGAGATACTGCCACTGCCAGCATGGGGAGGGAGCACAAAATCCCCTTTTGCACAGCTCTCCTGCAGCCGAGCTGTCAGAAAAGCTGCTGTGCCGCTGGACAATGGACATCCATCCAGACAGCTTGGACGTCTGACCATGAAACTATTATAGTGGAAGAGGGTCCCAGCAGAAACCTCCTTTACTGTGTCACTATAGGTGTCATGATGCAACAAGGCTACAAAACATGCCAAACTAACTCAGTGGTGGGGCAGAATGGACTCATCCAGTCAACCATAGAGGACAGAGAGGGAATATTCTTCTCCAGGGTTCAGTGGCTCAGTTTTGCCCCTTTATGCTTCTCCAAGCAAGATCTGTTCTGCCCGTCATTGGTGGAGGTGTCCCAGCCAGAGCCACCCAACATCACAGGCACTGACGCAGTGGCATGTGGGATAAGACCCTACCTGGATGCAGCATCACAGTGTGATTTCCCTTCAAGCTGTTACTCATTTGTGAGCTCCCCAAAATCCCCAGCTAGCCAACACCAGAGCTGGTGGGCTGGTGGAAGGAGAGAAGTAAACCTGTTGTTTCTGGAGGGGCTGGAAGAGGGCCCAGCAAGTATTGATTCAATTCTTCATTCAGTGAAGCAATTCAGAACTGCTCCATCAATTCAAACTTGTGTAATAACATTAGCCACAAAACTCAGGAACTTGGTCCATCTTTCCTAGCAGATCCATTATTCTGAATCACTCCCTGAGTAACGACAATAAAATGATCTTGGCCTGATACACCAAAGCCAAAGCCCCTAAAATCTAAGAGACAAAGTTTTTGTTATCACCTTTTTCTGGACAAGAATACCCTATGGGAACATGCCAAAGACTCAGTTCCCCATCTTCCCCTTACCTTGAATAAATAATATTGTAAAAGAAGTAAAGGAATAAAGTAAAATTCAGAATATATATTCTTGATAAGAGCATCTTAAAAAAAAAAAAAAGGAAGGAAAACAAAAGAAAATATGCAAACCCCTTTTAGCACTTGGAGCGACTCAAGCCAAGAAAAATAGCAGGGCTGAGGAGAAAGATTGTGTAGGCACTGCCAGGGTGGGAACAGAGTACAGGGAGGGAACTGTAACCCCCACTTATCTACATGTACACTTCACCCTTAAAATAGACTTGACTTGAAGTTATATATTTTCTCAGTTCAGTAATACCTCTAACAGACCTATGTCCATCTCTGCTCTCCTCACATCACCTGCTCTCAGGTGATCATCTTTTTTATCTCATACTTTTGGCTTAGCCTATATATTCCTTGGACAAACTCCAAGGTGGCAATCTCTCTCCCTCCCCATTCCCCTTGAAGGGTTTTCCTTTCCCATCAGATTTATTTTGTCACTTGCCCAGCAGGAACTGAAATGAGGGCAAACAAGTGTATTCATTCACATCTCTGTCTCCATATTATATCTGTCTGACAGGTAAGATGCAAACCCTTCTGTGAATAACAGCTTTAACCATGGCAACGCGCTCCAGCAACACAAACACAAAGGCACTGAGGTTGTAAAAAGGCTGGAAGAAAGAATGAAAGAAGGGGAGGGACCAGGTCTATCAAGGCCTGTTAAGAGCCAGGCACCTGGAACTGAGTTGAGCAAGGTATTAGGGGACCTCTGAGATCATCAAGTCCAACCCTTGATTTTT
>NW_020956262.1:20641-23012 GCF_003031625.1 Empidonax traillii | reverse complement strand
AAATCCAGTCCGGGTTTTCCCCCATTCCGTACTCCGGCAGAAATCCAGTCCGGGTTTTCCCCCATTCCGTACTCCGGCAGAAATCCAGTCCGGGTTTTCCCCCATTCCGTACTCCGGCAAAAATCCAGTCCGGGTTTTCCCCCATTCCGTACTCCGGCAGAAATCCAGTCCGGGTTTTCCCCCATTCCGTACTCCGGAAAAAATCCAGTCCGGGTTTTCCGCCATTCCGTACTCCAGCTGAAATCCAGTCTGGGCTCCACCCCCCCTCCCCCAAAGCGGCCCCGGGACCCCTGACAGAGGCACGGCAAGGTGTGAACCCCCCAAGGTGACACCAGAACAGTGTTTTCTTTGTTGTAACAAACACAGAGGATCATGATGCACTGAATTTCTTCCAAAGAATCAGCCATAACCCTTGTAACTATACAAGCATACAGGGAGTTAAGGCAGTATAGAGGTGTCTATCTCAGATTGGTGTGAAGCAGCCACGTTACTGTATCAGTTTCATGCACTTAGCTGTGCTGGGTTTATATTGTGGGTGTAGCATGCACTGCTGTCTGTGGTTCCATGCATACCCCACATGGTTTAGGTGTGATGGAGTGATTTGTGTGCAAAACCAGTGAATTGGCTCTTTGAAGGTTGCTATCTTCAAACTTAAATGCACTGTCACAGCCACCTAATTAAGTCCTTAAAGTCAGCTTCTCAAAGACCTCTTCTTTGTTTTTCCTCCTAAATTAGAGACCAGATTTCCAAATTTGATAATTTTTTTTTAAATCTGGTTCTTTATGAAGCAGTAAAGAGAATGCAAGTATGTTAAATTTAAATTTTAGCAGAAAGTGTGAATGGCTTGAAAGTTAGGCAGGTTATTAAATTCCACCATGAGTCTGAAGATACAGATATTGCATGATACAAAGAAGTTCTCAGAGTTCTTTTACATTTTGGTAGAAGTTGTGGTTTGAATAAGTTATTTGCAGGTATGAGATCAGACCAGGCTACTTGAGTGCTTTTTATATCCCACTGACTTTTCTGCCCACTCCTTTAATAGTAGTTTTTACTCAGGAAAAAGGCATTTCTCAAAACTGGTAGATGAGTAGGAAAAGGAAGACTGTGTGTATGAAGTTGAGCAACATGTGTACATTTATAAGCATGATGGGTATTCAACCTTTAAATTTGGGTCAGTCCTGTAAGCAGCAGTGCATTCTTCTGTGGTGCCAAGCAACCTACACTCTTACTGATTTCACAAGAACACTGTACTTTATGAATTCAAGACCAGAAGCAAACTTAGCAAATGTTATCCACTCTGGAAATGTGTGTTGTTATAAATAGAATTTTGCAATTTTTTTCACTTTATGCACTAGTTTTACTATCTTTTACCAATTTGTTTCAGATTCCAAGTCTCAGTCACAGTGTCATCTCACAGACAAGTTTCCGTGCAGAATATAAGTCCACGGGAGGTCCTGCTGTCTTCCAGAAGCCAGTGAAGTTCCAGGTGGACATAACATACACAGAAGGGGGAGAGGCACAAAAGGAGAACAGGATCTATTCTGTCACTTTCACACTCATCAGTATTAGGGTTGGTACCTCTTCTCCCCCTTTTTTCTCCCTTTGCACTTACATCTCAGCATCTTGCTAAGCAGAGGACTTATTCCATCACCTCTGCCACCACTGGGCTTGACTGACCTGGAATGGAGCTCGTTTCCTTCTGCCCCGAGTTGTAATAAAGGCACATTACAACTGACGATCCTGGCTGCTTGAAAATTAGGGGGATGCATCACTGAGTGGCCTGATGCAAAAACCAGACCAGTGGTGAGATGCCATCGTCTCAGCTCCATCCTCCTGTGTGATGAGCCAGCCACATGGCTCAGGCTATGAAAGACAACAGCCCCTTCTTTGAATATGGGGTACCCAAGCCCCCTCCACGTCAGACACTGGCATCATCTCGCTGTGCTCATAGGACAGCTTCAAGGGTACCTGCTGGCTGGAGAAATCAAAGCACTGATTTACTTGTGGAGAGGACAGAGATCATTGGCGGTATGGAAGAAAGAGATATTTTAGCTGTACAGAAAGCACCTGCAATGCAATCAGGTCACTCTTGGCATGCTTGAAGCCTCCAGTGAAGACCTGGCACCATCACAGGAGGCTCTGCATGGGCAAGGCCCTGTCCCACTGAGCTTGCAGGACAAGAAGCAAGAATGATGGGAGGTGGAAGAAAGCATGTTTTATGAATTGCCTTCTCCAAAGGGGGTGAAGAGCAGTGGAAGGGTTAAGTGGCCCTCCCACAGTCAGCCCAGATGCCCATGGCAGTGTCAGAAGCGAACACAGCCCCACCACTGTTTCACCTCCCTTATGGCTGCTAATATTCTTAAAACACAGC
>NW_020956262.1:6295-20588 GCF_003031625.1 Empidonax traillii | reverse complement strand
ATGGGAGGTGGAAGAAAGCATGTTTTATGAATTGCCTTCTCCAAAGGGGGTGAAGAGCAGTGGAAGGGTTAAGTGGCCCTCCCACAGTCAGCCCAGATGCCCATGGCAGTGTCAGAAGCGAACACAGCCCCACCACTGTTTCACCTCCCTTATGGCTGCTAATATTCTTAAAACACAGCCAGAAATATATAAGTGGCACCTGGTCTGGGTGGACTGGTCTCCCTCCTCTGAGGAAGGAAGTGAATCTGGAAAAAGCAGCAGCCTTTTGCTATCCAAAGCTGAAATGTCATAATTTTGGGATGATTTTGGCTCTACAGTGACCTCAGACCTCCTTTTAAAGGGTGATGTGAGTTGTTTTGCTTATTTTTTGTTAAAATCCAACAAGCAGGCTGCAAAGAGCGAAGGAGATGGTGATGAGGCACACTGTCTACAGACAGTGAGACTGGAGGTGACACCATGGCTTAGGAAAGCTGTACCCCTGCAAATCAGAGAGAGGAGGAAAATTAGAGTGGCATGGGGAGAGGAGCACCCACAAGAGTAACTGGTTAGTGAGGGAGAGAGGTGCTGAAGGGTTAAAGGGTTTTAGTGAAAGCACAGAAGAGACTAAATGGATCGGAGAGTGAAAATCCAATTAGGAGATCTAACAGGAAGAGGCCAAGCCCTGAAACAATAAAGATAATAGTTTTAGCTGCCAAAGAAAAGATTAGAGTGAGAGCAGATTTGTGGTGGGGCCAAGAGGAAGGAGAAATTGTAGCAAAAACACCATTAAAAAATATAAAGAGTTATTATTCGTCAAGACAGATTTTCATTACAGTCTCACCTACAGCAAAGTTCATCTTGGGACCCACACTGTGCAGCTGGTTCTCACTTTTATAATCAGCTGAATGCCTTCAAAGAAGTTTGAAGTTCCAGTTTGAGTCCCTCACTTTATTGTTGGCATGAAAGAAGCCAGAAGAGAGTTGACCACACTGAGGTTTGTTTGCTTACTTTGCTCTTGTATGTTGTTTTGTAAATACATTTTACCTGGGATAAAAGCAAAAGGGAGGGACTTCAAATGTGTCCCCTTCAGGTCTCAGAGGGGCTCTCACCTACAGTCCCTTACACACCATGGGGTCTCTGCAGGAAAACCAAGGAGATTTAACACTGGGGGCATGACTTTGCAATCAGGAGACAGGAGACAGCCCAATGCTCAAAGAACACTCAGATGAGGCTTCTACCCTTCCAGAGGAGAAAGAGTCCTGGATCAAAAAAAAACCCCAAAACCAAAATCCCAAGCTGGTTATGCGTGGTATGCTGTGCCAATTACTTAAGCAAGCAGGATCACAGGAGCTGGCACAGCCTGTGGCCAAGAAACAGCAGCATCTGGAGGGAGCAAGAGCTGCGGGGCAGGCATGCTTGCCAAGCCACAGTGCTGACCTGTGCCCCAAAAGGCACCTCTTTGAAGCCTCAAACCCAAAATGTAATAGGGCAACATGGAGAATGGGATGAAGGAGGATCAAAGGTCTGGAGGAGCCTCCCTACAAGCAAGGACTCGTGCGTGCCAGGCCTTCTCAGTCTGGAAAAGACATGGCTAAGAGGTTATGGTAGCGGGCCATGAAGTCATGCATGGCCCAAAGAAGGCTGATAGGGATTGGTCTTGCTGTCTCCTCCCAGTGTAAAACCTGGCGCTGATTTCAAAGCATGAAGGTTCTCATGTGAGGGGGGTCAGACCTGGGGATCTCCTTGCCCAAGGATGCTGTCGGCTGTGAGCATTTGCATGGGTTCAAGACAAGACCGGACAAGCTGGTGGGGGAAAAAACCCATTTGGATTAATAAATACAGACACATGCTGTTTAGGAAGCCTGGGGGATTGTGCTCTTGACCTGTGCTAGTAGCAAACGGTGTGTGGACATATGGGCCACACTCTGCCCATTTAGACCTCACTCCTGGAGGGGATAACAAGGGGTGAGACTCGAGGGAATGCTAATCAACATGCCCTTGAGAGCACCTACTGCTCCCTGAAGCCACCCTAGGATGCTCAGCAATTCAGACCCTTGATCTTAGTATAGGATTTTCTACTTCCTCGTGGCTAAACAGCCACATGGATCCCAGTCTTGTCCCAGGATCACAGCTGTCCTACTGCTTATCAACAGGAAAGCATTATATGGAGTGATTTCTCCCTGTAGTGTGTCTTCAACTGCTAGTCTACATCAAAGAAACCCAGTCACAGCCTCATCCAACTTATTTCTAAAGTGTGACTTGTTATACTTAAAAAGAGAGGTCCTCCCACTGAAGAATCCCACCATGCCAACAGAGGATCATCCACCTCTCACAGGGTTGAAGCTCCATCTCCAAGCTCATGCAAGCCCACTCAGCCCGTGGCCATGCTGTGTTTTTCCACCACCAAAAGCACACCACTCACATTAGACAGCATAAAGCCTCTGACTCACTTGTCAGATGGGAATACACTCTTGCCAGCATCAGCTCCCAGATGGCAAGAAGAAACCTTTGCCAGCCCCACGCCAACCCCAGGGCAGCAGGTCCCCCTGCCAACTTCCTGTGTGCTGAACCATATTTGCTATCTCAGGCAACCACGGAGCTTTCATGTTTAATAAAGTGAAGGCTGCACAGGTGTTGGGGTAGCAGATGGCTGGCTGAAGGTCAAGATGCTCATATGCTCCTTGTCCCTCCCATATTATGTCTTGGTCGACCATCCCTCTGACCTTCCTTTCCTCTGGATGCACATGGTGTGGATGTGGGATGTGATGTCAAGCCAGAAACTGTGGCCTGGCTTTTACAGCCTTGTGGGATCACCGACCCCCACAAGAGGTGCCAGGCACCAGCCAAACCTGTGCTGGGCCTGTGTCTTGTGCCTATTGGGAACTGCCTCATCTTGGCCAAAAGAAGGACCTTGCAACCTAACAGAGAGGTCTTTTCAAGCTCTCGAGAAGCCCAAAAATGCCAGTGCCTCTGCCTGGCTTACATTTCACCAGCCCATGATCAGCTGAGAGACTCCAACCTCAAAGCACAGCACTGTAGAAGCTGTGGTAAACCCGTGTGCTGCCTGGACATCCGAGGAAGGCTGCAGCAGGGGAGAGCTGTTTGAACCGGAGTTGCTGCACTCACAGTGCAGGATGGAAATCTCGCCTAAGCCAAATGTTAATGAGATGGCAGAGGCTCTGGGCAGGCTTTGTACTTTTTTTCCTCCTGGATTAAGCAGTGGCATGTGAGGCTCATGGAGCTGAATGGCTGACAGCTGAAGGTTAACATCAGGTCAACAAGCCCTTTTCCCTGCCTTTCAGTCCCAAGACCCTGAGGTGGAAGGGTTACCTAAAGAAAACATTTTTAAAAATGCAGTTCTCCTTTCTTCCCTGTCTCTTTCTCTTGCTTGCAGAGGAGATGCCCTGTTTTTGAAAGCCAGCTTGAACGCTGCTTATCCATGAGCATCAGGATGTGGGAGCAAAGGCAAGCCATGGCTCTTCTCCCATCTGAGGTCCACTGGCCTCTTTTTCCCAGGACGAGCTCACTCCTACACACCTGCAAGTGTCTGCAAGCACCTGAGCTGTGCACAGAAAAGCAGGCTTCAGCTCCTGACTCTGCAGCTGATTTCTTGGGTGATGCCAGACAGGTTTTTCACAGACTGACTCAGCCACCCTCAGGTTTCCTTGTATTGCAGAAGCATAACCAAGGTCTGGGCTCTGACGTCTCTTCCCCAAAGCAAAGGTCATCAGCTCTCTCCTCACCACCCTCGTGGTGTGTGCTGAGACGGTGACGCCCCCCATGGGGCAGTGGTTTCTGTTTGATCATCTGGGTGGTATCGCAACTCAAACACAACAAGTGGCTTGTTCCCCCCCATGCCGCTGTGCAGAGGGCTGTGGGCTGCCCTGGCCTGCACCCAAAACCACCCGGTCTCATCAACAGTGTTAAGGACAGTAGAGTAAAATATGGTACCTTAAGGATCTTTTTTTCCAATGCAGAGTTTGATGACTCAATTACTACACACCTTTTGAAGTAGTGATCCAGCACACTAGATGGGGAGCTCCAGGGCAGCTTCCCCGGCACAGAAAAGTGACTTGTGGAAGCTGTTTCCTAAAGAGATCCAGCTGGGCAGTGGGGGAACTTCAGAGGGGACCATGGCTGTCCAAGCTAAATAAAAAACCCAGCCGAGTGTGGCACAGGGATGAGAAGAGGTTCCCTAACCCTTCCCACTGCCTCAAGTGCATCAATCCTGAGCAGTCAGTACTGAGAAGCTCAGAGATGATGAACAGAGGAGGGAACAGGAGGAAAACCAAATCATAAACCACCACTGATACTTCTGCCATCACCTTCTGGCTGCTGCTTCAATCTCTGTTAGCATTCACAAGTTACATCAATTTAAAGCTGTTGGAGTAATTAAAGTGGAATGAATTTCCCATGAAATTTTTTTTTCCACACACAAATATGAATACGGGTGTGTATATATATATATACACCCACCTGTAAAATTGAAGCACCATCCTTTACATTGCCATAGCTTACTCTTGCCTGGGAAGGAGGTATTGGTACAGATTTTTAGGAGATGTGTTATCAAATGTTGCACACCTTTTAAGACAAAAATATTTCACTTTGAAAACACCTGCCACATTTCTGATTGGTCTTTATACCAATAAAAATGTCATGTGCCCTCTTGGAAAATGAATCCAAAATGATTAAGACTGTAGATTTAGATTAGTGGAACCACATTAAGTCTTTCTGCATTCACTCTCATTTGAAACAAACACTCTTAATTCAGGTTACTTTGTAATTAATGGAAAAAATCCTCAATTCAATTTAAGGGACCATTAGTCTATTATGTCCAAATGAGACTGTCAATAGAGCTCTCAGATGATTTTATATTGCCTATCATAATTACACCAGAACAGAAGCACCTGAGAGTTTCCCTGGGCAGCCAAGAAGCCCTCAGGGTCTGTGAGGGGAACTTGGGGACAGTAATAAGACATTCAAGCCTTTTCTTCAGGCACGGTGCTGTGAACAGAAGTATGAGCATTTGAGCAGAAAAATGTCCCTTTTGGGCTTTTGGTCCTCCAGTCTCAGCATTCTCACCTCCCTGATGCCTGTTGCCCTCTGATGTGGCTTGGAAAAGGAATTGCTTACTTCCTAAGGGGTGTGTGGGGAGGGAGCTCACCCTGTAGCCCCTCAGGGACCCAGACCTAAGGGCATCACTAATTCAGAAAGGTGTAGGTGCACATTAAGGTTTTGCATGTGTCCAGCGCTGTAGTTCACCCTGCACATGGCAGATAGGGCCCCCAAAATTGTACCTTGATGAGAGCCAGCTGGTTGCCCATCATCACTCATAAGGCAATAAAGCTTATTCCAAAGTCAGGATCAGTTTGGGGTATTTGGGCAGTTCAGCCCAGCCAGAAAGAGGAATGGGGCAACCAGCATCCATGACCCACAGCACCAGAGAGCTGGAAGCATGGCTTTTCTGTAACCCAGCCAAGACCAAACACCCCATTGCTCGTGTCTTTCGCCCCGTTTTTGCTTTTGCTCCAGTGAGCAGAGCAAGTCGAAAACATTCCCTGCCATCATCAACTGGGATTTGCTGAGGGTCAGCTGTGTGAAATCCATCCAGCCACGGCCTGTGGTGGAGCCACTGGCTTTGAGGAGAGGGAAAAAGCAGGATACAACATATTTTGATGTTAGTAAGGCGTTTGACATTGTTACAGATAAAACTTACCATTTTCATAAGTAAGTCTGAGGAATGATTGTTGAGATTAAAAACACTGTACAGGGAGTGCACAGAGCATATTTACTGGTTTTTTGGGTGAAAACAGAGAGGGCCCAAAACTGTTAACCCATTCAGGTATTCAGTTTGGAGGTAACAGCAAAGGGAGGAGTTGCCAGTACATCTGAGAAAGTCATTATGATTCAAAGTGATCTTGAGAAATCAGAGAAAGAATCTGAAAAAAAAAATCCCAAAATGTAATTTAACAGAAGTGTGGGTGAGGTGAGACGGGATAATCAGTTGGACAAATAGAGGATAAAGAGGGTTGTTTTTGATGGAATGGTTAGTTGGACAAGAAGAATAATTCCTATAGAAAAGGTGCTTTTGATCATAATCCATTATATGGGTTAATCATGCTGTGTTGGATGGCTTAAAACAGGTCCCTTACTTGGTTATCCCTGCTCTATGCTGGTAATGCTTCTCAAGAAAATAAGAAGCACTCGAAGAGAGCTATACAAGTTGGGGAGAAAAGTGATCAGATAGGGGTTGGTAAAGGAACGGCGATCATTTGTCTAGGAAAGGGAAGGCTAAGGAGATGTTTCAAATACAGAAAGGGCTGTGATGGAGAGCAGAGTTTGTGCAAGCAGAACGAAAGCAATGCTTTGCAGTGGGGGCAAGGGCAGTGTGGGCTAAACAGAGGAAAGCATCTTTATCCGAGCTGTCAGGATAGCCAGTGCTGCACTGGTGGGAACTGGCAAAGAAACTTTAAAGAGAGCTAGGACAGGGCTAGGCAGTATGATGTCACCTCCCCCCGCCCCTTCCCCTTGCTCCCTTCCTCCCAGCCCAACAAAAACTCATGTTTCATTTGACTCAGGCGATGAAACAATGCTGGGGATTACCTGCCTGGTATCCGCTGCAACATGGCAGGTGAGACCAAACACCAACAAGGTTGCAGGAGCTTATAATGAACTCTTTTCATGTTTGGAGTTCCTTGATTGCAGTCACTGACGATGGTGGTTTGTAGTGCGGAGATGCTGCAGCCTGCAAAAATGAGGGAACAAGGAACAGTGATGGTACCCAGTTACAAATATTGCCATTTATATCAGTGTCCCCTAGCCTTGCACAGTGTCTCTAGCTGATGAAGTGATGGAGACTTTTCCTAAAGCTACCAGCACAGAGATGAGACTACAAAATTATTCCATTCCTGTATGCCAAAGGCACAGACGATTACAATTTTTCTTCTGACTCCTACTCATCCCGCCTCATGAAGATCAGATTAATCGTGGCACATGATCAAAGAGATTGAAATGAAGAAGCCAGGAACCAAGTAGCTGCCGTTACTCTGCTGAAAAACTTGGGTGCAGATAAGGACTCTAATTTTGCTGAGAAATAGCCTGGGCTATGAGAGGTGAGGGATACGGTGCTAACCCCATGTGTTTTTATCCTGACAAGTACCCCAGCAGCCCTGGTTCAGTGAGAACTCTGTTATCACACTTTGAGCTTCAAGAAAAAAAATTCACTTTGCCTTTTTGGAGAGTAAAAGCAAAGTGTGAGACCTGTGAAAATCAGCAATGCTGCAAAGAGACTTTACCATGCAGAAAATACACATGGTGGCTTGGAGCACTTGTGGGCTGAAGCTCCTGCACATGAAGCCCAACATGTTCCCAGCTCATGGTTATGGACCAGCTGCAGCCCCAGTAGCCCCTTCCCTGCAGCTGAGGACCAGCAACACACCATAAACTGGCCCCTAAACCCACCACCCCTCTCCTAGGACAAAGCAGTTGCTTTAATGAAGGGTTAGCCCCCTCCAAGAGAAACTTGGCAGTGTGGGGCACATGTATCCCACCCACCCACCCACTCCTCCTCCTCATTCTCCTCCTCCCAGCCTGCTTCTGGCACACCACCCACAGACCCCACTGGCCACCCTTGGCAGCTCCTCAGAGAGCTCCAGGGAAGCAGAGCCAGATGGAGCTGCCAGCTCGCCCATACAAGATGGCACAGGCTTTTCAAGCCGCCTCTTCCTGGAGCTGCCTACTCCCTGTGGGAGGTGTAAGCGAGGCACGTGTTGCTTCCCCTGATGAGTGATCCTCCAGTGTGTCCCATGCCACCAGCGCTGGCACTGAAGCCTGTGCTTGGTTGTCCTGCAGAGCTACCAAGCACCAAACTGGCTCAGACAAGCACCGTGTCACCTCTTCCAAGGGCCCTCTGGGTGCAGTGCAATTCAAGACAGAGCATTACAGCCGCTGACCCAAAAGCCAAGGGATGTGATTTTCATGGTCACCTGCCTGTGTGAAAAGTATTTGCGTGCACAAAGTCCTGTCCGTGGCCTGTGACCTTGTCCACCATCACACTGAGATGGTGCCAGCAGCAGAATTCCCAGCCTGGGAAGTGAAATTACTGAAAAGACCCTTCTCCTTTCACACTCTCAATTTTTATTCCCACTTACAACTTCAGGAGGACCATAGGAAAGAGTATCCACCACTGTCCCTCAGAGAGGTCTGCCCTGGGCATCCCGCAGCATGTGCTGCCTATAAGGACAGGCTAGTGGGTGGAAGGGGAAGATGCCACCTGCAGTGACACACATCTCCATGTGCAGGGTGCTTGTGCAGGGTGAGAAAAGCCAAGACCACTATGGCCTGATGGCTCTGGCAAATCCCATCCTTAGGTAAAATCTTGTCTTTAGTTCCCAGCATTTTACTATCTCAGTAAAGCCCAGCACACATAAGGGAGGAAAAACAGGCACCCTGCCTGCACTGCAGCTTGCCAAAAATAAATTCGGGTGCTGGCCACACTGCAAGATGCTTCAGTTGCCACGGGGCTTTGTCACGGTTTTGAGCCTGCTGCAACCATAGGTGCTGGGAATGCTGCCCTTGGAATATGGGAAGTGACCAATATGGGTCTGCATGGGAGCAACCCGGCAGGTATCAGATTTCCAGTGCTTGGGAAGCAGAATGCAGCCTTTTTGGGCTGGGTGAGCTGGCTTGACACAGAGACTTGCATGTCTCACTGCCATTGCCAGGGATCAGGATGTCTTGACACATTTCTGGGAATCTTCATCTGTGCTGGAGAAGCACTTCTGGCCTTGGCAGTCTTACTGGCCAGGGAGAGACTGGGATGTTCAGAGATGCAGCGTTTCTTTTGGGGGAGGAGGCAGAAACAGTTCATTTGGCTATATTTTCATGCTGGGTTTTCAGCAATCAGATAAACTGGATGCAAAAATATCTTGTAAAAAGAGAAAAAAACCCCTTTCATACCTAAAGTGGGAGGGTTGGGTGCTACCCTGGACCCCAGGGCTGCTGCTGAGGGTCTATCATTGCCCTGAGAGCCTGTCAGGGTGGGATGTGGAGTGGTGGAGTGCTAAAAGTGGCATGGCATGGCCAGGGCCATGTGGGTCATGCGCGCTTTGTCAACACAACTGGAGCAGCATGCAGCACAGGACAGTGATGAGGACCTCTAAGTCATAGGCAGCCTCCCGGCTCTTCCCTTATCTCTTTAGCAAAGGCCTCTCTGGGGTCAGCCCAAGCCAATGCCAGACACAACCTTAATTCCACGAGTCTGGTTTTACAGGCACCGTTTCTCACCCCCGCAGAGCCCCATTCGGCCCTCTTGCTGAAGCTCTGCATTTTTAGCTCACTTGGCTGTGGTTTGCAGTGCTGGGCTGGGCTGCCACCAAAGCAGCTCAACCCAAGAAGTGTTTTTTAATATAATCACTTTTGTGCTGCCACTGTTGTACCGGAGGAGGGGTGGCAAAGCGCTCGTCTGAGGGATGTGAACTTGGTCCACCAGCTGTGATGTGGCATTTGCCACACCAGGCCTAAGGCCACCACATCCTCCAGCAAGAGGGCTTAGGAGGTACCTAAGGTTTGTTGTGACCAAGGGTGGTGGTTGCCACCTGCAGCAGACCCCATGAGTGACACATGATAAAACAAATACACAAGAAAACCCCTTCCACCACCTCTCCCCTGGCCATCACCTGGGATGCAGGGTGCATCCCTTTGCTGGCTCAGCTTTCTCCATGGTAACAGATGGATGTCGGAGTCCCATCCCCCTTCATGATGCTGGGACAGGCGAGTGGGAGACAGATGGCGATGGAGGGGAAAAGAGTCCAGATCCTCCTGAGTGGCAGAAATTGCAGGAATCCCTGATTGCCGAAGCCAAGACGCTGACCCAGAGCCGTGGGAGGGAGGGAAAGCGGAGGCGCGTGGCTCTGCTGAGCCCGGAATAGCAGAGCAGCTGTTAAGTTATCACTTGTAATTATTACAGCATATGGGAGGGAAAGAATAGCTCTCAAAGGGAGAAAAACAAATAAGGAAAAGTCGGGCTGCTGCAGGGCTGAGCCGCAGGAGGAGTGACACTCAGCACTGCGGCGGGTCCCCACCAGGTGGCAAGGGCATCGGGGGACAGCTCTGCCTCTCCACAGCTCTGGCAGGAATTTGGATGCAAATATTTGTACCCACAGCACTAGGTGCTCACCCATCTCACAGGGTGCCCACTGCCCACTCAGAGGCACGGATATGCTGGGGAGAGGATGACACTGGCTGGGGTGTTGCAGAGGGATAGAGCCTGGCATGCTCCCCCTAGTCCCTTCTCCCATGCATGATACGACTGCTTGCTCTGCAATTTGGCAGGAGCCATCACTACTACGTGTGAGCAAGGCAACAGGATCACGGGCAGCAGGTGACACCACTAGAGCACCAAGTGTCTGCATGCCATGGTTTGGAGGGAGAGCACCCAAATTTCTCACCTATGGATGCTGCCAGCCCATGTCCAGTGCTATATGGGAAGACAGGACGGGTGGCATGGAGCAATGCTGCTCACGCCAGCCACTGCAAGACAAGGCTGGAACTGCAAAGCCAGAGCAAACACCTGCCCTCAGCTTCAGGATGCACCAGTTAGCCCCAGTAAACCAGAGGGGAAAGTCTCAGGGATGGGCCCTGCATGGGACAGCCTGCTCACAAGAAGGCATGGAGCAGGGGAGAGCAGCAACATCAGGAAGAGAAGAGAAATTAGGATAGCCGTCTGTGAATGAGGAGCAATTACAGTCTCTCTTAAGTTCTGTGCCACTTGGAAAACAAGTATTGTATCCTCTTATGGCAGTTATTATTAAAAATGAAAATGGCAATAAGCCCCCTTTGGAAACGTGGAGCTATTGGCGGTTACACCAGCTGCATCCCACCTTTGGACTGCAGTGTGGGAACAAGGAGTGTCAAGGGGATGCCACACTTCTTCTCACCCAGAAAAAGCCTGAGAGACTTAATGAAGAAAAATCTAAGTATATCTGCTGTGTATTGCATGCAAATACTTAAATTCACTGATGAAATTCACAGTCATTGAGCTACAGATTTTCCTAAGAGTGGGAGGGCATTTGGGGCCCATTTTGATATTTGCTTGTCCTGTGCAACAGGCACATAGCCACAGAGATGAGTCAAGACAAGAAAGAGATGTTACTTATCCTGTTCCCATGCTCTGATGGCTTTTCCCTGGGCAGCTGCTACTGGCTACAGTTGGAGATGATGCAGGACCAGGGGCGAGGGGTTAAGGGGTTAAAATTTACTCTGAAGAGATACTTTTATACTCTCTTATATTCACCTCTCTCCTGCTTTTCAGCTGTATTTATTTCCTGTCCACTGCTGCCTTTCCCCTGACAGTGTAATGATTATCCTCAGAGCAGGTGAATTGGTACCTGCCTGCTCACCTATGTCAGCACCAGTGTATCCCTGGGTCTCTCATCCCAAGCCAACCTGATCCCATTGCAAAAAGCCACTGGCTCTGGTGAAAAACACCAATATCTGCTGGAGCAGGAGATGGAGAACCCCAGACACCAGGCTGATGTGCCAGGACCAAAGCACACCACTCCTGGACTGAAGCCAAGGGCTTGGAGCAATGCCTTGGACAGGCGTTGCCAGCAGGACACTGATGTCGATGGGTGCTGAGCATCTGCTTGTCCCAGGGGAGCCTGGGAAGTGTCCTTCAGCTCTGGTACCCCACTTGGACATGCAGCACAGGCAGCTGCTGAACAGCGATGACGCTGCAAACAAAGCTGTGACAGAAGCATTGGAAACAGGAGACGACTCAAACTCTGTGATCCAGAACAGGAATAAATCACATGTGGCAGACAACAGCCCCAGCACCCAATAAATAAACCAGCCAAGCCCTGCCAGCATCCCAGGATCCTTGCCAAGACAGGCACTGTGCTTGGAGATTGAAGGACCAGCTCTGCTGCTAGCACAGCCTGGGTGAAGATCAGGGAGGCAACAACAGTTTGCACCAGATGGGAATCTGGCCTGATGCTTTCTAAACTGCTGGTCCTGCCAGAAGGGCTGACCCCCACCCCACACACCCAGGCTTGACTGCTGATGTGGGGGGGTGACCCGATAACCCAGCTGAACCTGGAAGCGTTCCCTACTGCACTGACACCTCAGAACAGAGGGAAGCAGCAATGCTGAGGTTTGCAGAGCTGCTTGGTCCTTCTCTCCTCCATCTGCAGTGACTGAGGGGCAGGGAAGGGCTGCAGAAGGGCAGATGGGGGCTGTGCCTTGGCACAGAACACAGCTTGGGACATCCCTGCCCATAGCAGAGGAGTTGGAACTGGGTGATCTTTAAGGTCCTTCCAACACAAACCATTCTATGATCCAGAATGAAAGGATTCTTTCTCAGTGTTTCTGCCAGAGCCTCCCTGGGGGACTGTGCTGTCTCAAGCAACCGAGGGGAGACAGAAAACCTGACAAGAGCTGCAAATGGAAGAGAAGTGCATTTGTAGTTCTTTCTTATCTCCATATTGGCCCTGGATTTGCAGTGGCTGAGTTAGAGCCATCAGGGTGTTGATGGCTAAGCCCTCCTTGTAGCAGGATGCTCTGCCTGGGTGGGGGTAAAACAGCTCAGACTTTACCGTATTTGCAAGAAGTTATCAGTGATGGATGGAGAAGGGGGGTCACGCTGCTGTCGGTGTCAAAGAATGCTGAAACCAGCCTGACTCATCAGTCCCAAAGTTAAACATTCTGAGGACATGAAAAACAATGTTTCCTGACAGAAACTGGCACCAGCAAGGAGGTGGCAGACAAAGTTCCTGATAAAGGAACCAACAAGTTATAGTACTGATAACTTATCTAAGGCTGCTGAGCTGACACAGCTGGCCTAGAAACATATGACTGGCAGAAAATCACTTTATAGTATAAAAGCCCAGTCCCACTTTTTAATGTCAGGGGCTTCTAACACACCCCACCTTGGAGTCTGTGGAGATTCCTCTCTTGAGTGGGGACTCCCCACAAGATTAATCCTCAAGGCTGAATGAAAGAGATATGCCCATGGTTTTTCATATGGGTGAGTAGCATCAATCTCTACTTAATAATTATTTTGCTAGCTTTAATATTGTTTCTTCAATATGGTCTCAAGAAATAGTGTGCTATACTACTAGTTACAACTCTCTCTATTCTGTAGTAAACAATTCTGATTAAAGTCTTTTAGTCTAATCATCATTATCATCACTATTTAAATAATCATTGTATTCATATAAATATATTTGGTTTGTCATCCTTAATTCTGTAGGACAAAGTTGTATAAAGGCCCAATTACATCTTATACATATAATCCTTTAGACATAAACTGTTGATCAAGTCTGGGACTAGGATTGGATCCAGCTGCACTTAGGCTCCTCTCTGAGAAGGAGTTTAGAAAGCAAGGGGGTCCTTTCTGACCCTCATGACTCAACAGGAGGGTCTCCATGATAGACCTTGTCTGAAAATTCCACCTTTGCCCATGACAATCCTGCATCCCAACTCCCCCTGCAGCCCTTGTTTGACCTCGCATGGCCTCCATTCTTGAGTCAGGGCAAGGTGGCAGTGATGCCAGAACCCCCCCAGGGCTTTGCAGGGAACAGACAGTCACACACAGGTACACACACAGAGTCCCCCTCTTGCATTTTTGGCCACCTTCCCAAATGCCAGCATGACACAGCAGCCCCTTTCCATCTCTGTCCCTTCTTCTGTAAATCATTTGCAAAGTTACTTGATCTTAAGGTAATCACTTTTTCCACAGCAGCAAGGGCCTCATTTGTTTTTACATGCCATTAATCTAATCCAAAGGCTTGCGTTTGGATTCCTGCTTCCCCTGGATTGTTTGTAATAAAAGAAAAACAGGATTGGGCAATAGCAATTGAAAGAGGAAAGTAATACCTCTCTTTTTCTCCTTCAAAACTACCAAAATTGACACTGGATAAAATAAAAGGGATAGGAGAAATCAGGGAAAGTAGAAGTTTTGACCTTTTTTCCCCCCTCCATTTAAAAATTAGTTTGTTAATGACCATCCAGGGGAAAAAGGTATTTGTTGCTTTGACCCTACAAGACCCCTGAATATTTTTAATTCTTTGCTATCCTTGTGAAACTCCACTTGGGGAAGCAGCAGGAGACATTCCTTGTAGGATCCTAGCAGCTTCTGAACAGGGGAAGCTTTGGTGACTAATCCAGGAAATTCCCTTCTCCTGGACAAGACATCCACATCCTGATCCTGGCTGCTGTTCCTGGTGCGCAGCATTTTTCTGGTAAGGGCTGATAGATTCATACCCAGACCCTGGAAGATGCTTGCCTTGGCAAGACATAAGCAGTCATTCAGGTG
>NW_020956262.1:4172-5486 GCF_003031625.1 Empidonax traillii | reverse complement strand
TGAACAGGGGAAGCTTTGGTGACTAATCCAGGAAATTCCCTTCTCCTGGACAAGACATCCACATCCTGATCCTGGCTGCTGTTCCTGGTGCGCAGCATTTTTCTGGTAAGGGCTGATAGATTCATACCCAGACCCTGGAAGATGCTTGCCTTGGCAAGACATAAGCAGTCATTCAGGTGGTCTGGAAAAAATGATCTGCTCTAACCCCTCCTTCTCTTTAGGAGGGTGTTGCTTTGGAGGGGGTCTATTACCCCTGCCTTGTTACTACTTCCGCATCTGATCCAGCAGAACATGCTTTCCCTCTCGTGACAGGATAGCGCACTGCTCCCAACCTGACTCCTGCTGCTGGCATGCCCATCTTCCCTGTGCTGACCACTGCAGCCTCTGCTTCCTCTTCTGCTTGCCAAATGCCTTAATTCTGGGGCACCTCCCGAAGGTTTTCACTGCTTCCTCCCACGGCAGTTTCCCCTTTCCTTTCTCTCCCTGAATGTAACATCTCCTTTTACGTGGCAGACAGTGCAGCCCCGAGTGGCTGTACCCTTGGTTAGAGTGTGCTCCAGCACAGCCCTGGTCTGTACAGCCTTGATTGGCCCAGGGCACAACCAGGAGACAGCACCTGCTCAGCACTGTCCCTACAGGCAGCATGGCCAGGGCAACGTGTTTTGGCTGACGAGGAGAGAGCAGGTACCGAGGTACTCACCTTCAGGCCCCTGTCATGGCTCTAGATGTCCCCCGGGGTATGGATGATGCTGGTGACAGCAGCCTGCAGCAGCAAAGTGGCCCAGAGATGAAGAAGGGACTGTAGCGAGCTGTTGGGGAAGAAAGGGTCTGATCCTGCCCACACAGCAGCAGTGAGAACGTGGGTGTTGATTTTTGCCAGGCTCCACATGGGGAAAGGACTGGGACAGAAATGACATAGGCTGGGTGGTGGCTGACACTGAGCCCTTGGGAACTGCCAGAGTCTCCCAGTGCTGTCCTGACATCAGGAGGAGAACCAAGATCCCTGCAGGTGGAAAGCCATGGAAGAGAGAAGAGCAGCAACAAATGCAAACCACGCCTAGCTTGCACCACTCTTCCAGCAAGGTCCTGCCAGGGAGGTACCGGGAACCAGCAATTGCTTGCAGGTGGGGGGCTGAGCTGGGTGAGAACCAGGAGCAGGGCAGGGGAAGGACAGAAGAGATGAGTGAAGGGGAGAGAAGTGGCAGAGAGCTTTCACACAGCTGGGCTGGGAGAGCACTGGTTTCAGACTGGAAGACCTAGCAGCAGGGACTTCCCAGTAGTACTGGGGAGCACAATCCCCAGGGAAGTTCTGTC
>NW_020956262.1:0-4040 GCF_003031625.1 Empidonax traillii | reverse complement strand
AGCTGGGTGAGAACCAGGAGCAGGGCAGGGGAAGGACAGAAGAGATGAGTGAAGGGGAGAGAAGTGGCAGAGAGCTTTCACACAGCTGGGCTGGGAGAGCACTGGTTTCAGACTGGAAGACCTAGCAGCAGGGACTTCCCAGTAGTACTGGGGAGCACAATCCCCAGGGAAGTTCTGTCTGCTCTGCTGAGCACCAGAGATGAGAGGTTCCTGGACAGCATGGGAGGGAAAGCTGGAACTCAAGCCATGCATGGTTTTGAGCCTGTTTGCCACTCGTAGCTATAGTCTGTGACAATGATCATATCTTTAAAACATGTTGGGATTGCACACAGCATAATCACATGCCCTATAACACCACCAATGCCTGAAAGCACCACAGCTTTCCAGAGCTGAGGCAGGTCTGGGATGTTCTCCACTACAATTTGAGGGCATTGCAGGCTTCCTAAACTTCCAAATAAATCAAAGTCGTGTGCGACACAGCAAGCCACGATCAGCATAGTGCATTTGGGGCATCACACGAGGCAAGCGCACTGGGTGCTGGATAAGGTAAAGAAGAAAATGTTGAGTCTCTGAGTGTCAAACTCCTCCCAAGCGCCCTGGAGCTGCTTGGGTTTGGTTTCCAAGCCTATTATAATTGTGAGACTCTCTTCTTCCCTCTAGCGTCCATTTCGAGGTGTTCCTCTTGCTCTTTAGCTAAAGCCGCGCTTGCCTGGTTGCATGTGCAGTCACTCCCTTCCTGAGGCACAGGTTTAGTATTTCTAAATGATACTGCAACTCTCCACTCAGGAATCCGACGTTTTATTTTTCGGTTTACGCTGTGCCATGCAGGAGGATCCTGTTGCAAGGCTGTCATTCCCTGGCACGTTTGAAAAATGATCTCAATTACTCCCTTAATTTTAGCACGATGGTGCTGAGCTACAGCTGGGGATGCACAGCCACAATGAGATTTCCAATGGCAGCGGGGAGAGAACGTGACAGTGGTAAATGTGTTGTTTGAGGGAAGAGTCAGAGCAAGCCCCTGCTCTTGTTGCCTTTGTAAGACTGTGCTACATCTCTCAGATCAGGATTTTTCCTTGGGCTGTAGGAAATCAGTGCAAAGCTGAAAAATTACTCCACTGACCCTAAGGCTGGATCAAGGCTGTCGCTGAAAGGTTGTTTTATCTCTGGTGACAGCAAGAGACCTCTCAGGCAGGATCTCCATTCCCTGGGTCCCCTCCCAGATAGCTGGACTGGTTTTTGTAAGTCCAGCCAGCCTCTTCCTCTTTGAGGACAGAGATAACAGACATTCCCCTCTTCTGGGGACTGGGCAGCAGACCTGCACTCTGAGATGCACCTGCAACAGGCCAGCCCTCTGCCTGCACACATGGTCTGCGGCACACCCTGAATTCAGTCCAGGACAAGTCCTCCTTGCTGTCCTGCAGCTGTCCTGACCTACCTGCCCCACTGCCTGCACCTCCCTGGAAGGTCCAAAAGCTTCACAGGCCTGCTCAAAGAGCCATGTGCACTGACTTGAGGTGTGCTGCCCCAGCAGGCAGGCTCATGCTGTCTCCACTCTCCACGTCCAATGGCTGATCCTTTTTCTCAGCCAGGACGTTCCCACTATCCCCCAGGGTAACTTTAGAGGAGCAAGACACAGTAAAAACATGGCCAGGATACTCTGGCATACTGAGAAACTATTGCAGGGCAGGATTCATCTCACCTCCATTATCAATGGAGAGAATGGCACTGTTGGAGCAAAAGCCATCAGACTAATCATACCCCAGGAGTGTCTGTGTTCTACCATGGCCCATGGCAATGAACCTAAACATGTCAGGCTCTGAACAAGCCAAGGAACCATGTAGGAAGTAACCCTGAGCTGACCTGTCAATTGCACGTATTTGAAGAGGAGGCATGTACAAGACTTTTCCTCCTGAACAACTCCTGGGCCAAAGCTCTCCTCCTTGACAGACAAAGAAAGCATCTCCTCTTCATCCTTTAATGAAGGTGAAATTGTTCCAAGTGCAAAGCAATCCCAAGCCTTCAATGAGAGTAATGGCCTCGGTAACTACCACGACATCCCCGAGCCCTGTGGGGGTGCGCTGTGCACACAGCTGCCGTGGGGACACTGTCCCCAGATGGGATGCTGAGGTCTCTGCAAGGGGTAGGGCTCTGCAGAGCTAGGAGTTGCAGAACACAGTCCAAGTCTGAGCAGGACCCACCTTTGCTTGTCAGGGCCCATTTGTCTGAGTGGGATGCTGTCCCAGACATGCTTCCCTTCAGGAAGAAGAACAATTTTTAGACACCAAAATAACAGGTTGGCTGGCACACAGCTCCTTACTTATTTCACCCACTTTTTCTTTCAAAGCTCCATCTGAGTGGAGACTTTCAGCATGCAGGACAGCACCAGCCACTCCTGCAGAGCTGCTCACAGGACACCAGCTAAGTGATGC
Organism: Empidonax traillii; assembly: GCF_003031625.1. Taxonomy (NCBI): domain Eukaryota; kingdom Metazoa; phylum Chordata; class Aves; order Passeriformes; family Tyrannidae; genus Empidonax; species Empidonax traillii. Next base: position 1,611 of record NW_020956262.1, on the reverse strand, counting down.
TCAGAGGCCTCCTGGATGGATCATGCTGCTTCTAATGCCACAGCATTGTCACTGTGGGCCAAATCCTTTCACTCCTAGCGCTGCTCCCTGCAGGGCAACTGTTCCCATCTCACCATTGCCCCCCTTCCCTTAGCAGCATGCACTGATGAGGCTTGGCTCCCAGCAGAAAACTCTTCCCTGCAGTGCTGATTTATTAATAGGTGAGGGGAACAGTTCTCACCCCTCTCTCCAGCTTACACACTAGATATCAATTTGGCAGCCAGCAGTAAATGCCATTAAGGCAGTGAGATACTTAAAGGCATCAGCAGCTCCTGGCCCATTACAAGAACAAGATGATGGACTATGGTAATGCACATCTGAAACTCGTCACATACGACTGGAAGCAAGGATCCTACTGAGACAAATATTAAGAGTCTGCAAAGGCAAGGGATGGGAATAAGCTTTTTCACTAAAGAACTTTCTCTGTATTCAAGGGACCAATGCAGGGGAAACAGCAACAAAAAAATCGCACTGCCGCTCGAGACCAACCACACCCAGCATGAGGTGTTGTGTCCATAGGTCCATCTGAGAGCAGAGCTTTTGCTTTCCTGCACTTAACCCAGAGGTTCAAATGAGGAGAATGGCACCAAGATGCTGCAAGAGCCCCAGGGCCCCAGCTCCTGGCATCACTGATTTCTGCTGCAGCGCAGTGCCACTGAAGCTACAGCGCTCATCTCAACTGCTTCACTCCTCAGGCTTTCAGTCCATACACTAAATCCCCACAGTGGCACCACCAGGACACAAGAGCATTTGGCATTATGCCTGTCTTACATATCCATCCCTAGCAATATGCACCTGAGGAGGTGATGCAGTGATTCTCAGGTGGAGTAGACATCTCCTCCTGTCTCTACGAACACAAGCCACAGCATGATGCAGCATGTGATTGCCTCGGTTAGACCACCAGAGGGGCAGAGATGGTTACTTAGGGGTAGGGTGGCTCTCACATACTGCCTGCACCCCTGAGAGTTACCTGAAGGGAAGGTAAAACAGGCAACCCTGAGTTAAGTGGTCTGGATAAAGCCCTCAGTGACTTGTGTTTCCTACACGAGGGCAGAGCTGTTTTTTCTGACCATTTCTCCATGTTCTCTCTGCCACCTCAGAGAAGCTTCTTGCTCCACACACATAAAGAGCCAAGCTGAGTTTGTGGTGAGACAAGCTCATAGGTGCTTTTGAGAGACTTTCCAGATCTGTACCCAGAGTTTTGCATCTGCAGATGCACATGTCCAGACCCATCCGGATGCCACAGTTTACATGCACAAACCCCAGTGACCCTTTTTTCCCCTTCACCCCTTTGAAATCAAAGATGCTAATTGAGAAGGAGGCTCTGAATATTTGGAGAAGACAGTCCTACCCACTGCCCGCTAGTACAACCCTGGATATAGAGAAGGGCCTGATTGTCACCAGTGCTGACTGACAGCAAGGCCTGGAGAGTTCAAGAAGGCAGGGAGGCATAGACAATTTCTGAAAACTATGCTGTCACTGCCTTCTTTCTTTTACAAGGTCAAATCTTTTTTTTTTTTTTTTTTTTTTTTTTTTTTTTTTTTTTTTTTTTTTTTTTTTTTTTTTTTGTTT
>NW_020956261.1:327611-345062 GCF_003031625.1 Empidonax traillii | reverse complement strand
GTCTGGAGTGCAGGAGGGTGGGCTGCGAGTGGCTTAGAGCTCTGCGTTTCTTCCCTTTGAGTCCTTTCCCCTCGAGGATTTGGGGCTCTGGAAAGTTTTCTGCCTCACAGAGATCTTGCCTTGCGTTGTAGGGGAAGGGCAAATCGCACAAACCGGAGCTTGCTCACGCAGCTGACCCCTCCTGCTAAGCAGCATATTTCTGTCTGTGTTTGACTGCGTTTTTCTACCCCATCTCCTTCTGCTCTGCATAATCTGTCAATATTAGGTTTGCTTTCATTACACTTTACTCTCTCTTAACATCTATTCTTCTTCACTGATGGTTCCTCTCTTTACCGCGGGTTTTTTTTCAGCGCTTTGGGTTGATTCGAAGTGAAACAGCCAGAGTTGTATTTAAAAGTAGTGAATTTGGTTGTGTCTGTTTACTGTAAAGCACACTCTTTGTATCAGCTTCACTCTTTGGGTGTTTTTAAGGAAAATGTAACACTCCTTTGATTTTAGATCCTTTTTTTAATCTTGCTTCAGGCACAGGCTCCAAGACATGTGCATGTAACACAGATACTTAATTTACTCCTCCAAATATGCAAAGGATAAGGCTATGTGCAATAAACATCACTAAGAGAATGGCTGAAGACCAGAAGAGAAAAAAAATCATTAAAGCTGCTGTAAATTCCTTATTATCTAGGAATTTCAACACCTATTGATATGTCTGGTCTTCCACTGCAACCTCATGAACTTGAGAGGCCTGGGACACACTTATTCAGAGCTGCAAGCTGTGTGTGTCTGCACTAACAGTACAGCAGGTTTTGAAACAGCCATCTGAGGATGTTATGGTTGTTAGTCAAAATCAACCAGTAAGGGGGAGATTTTTGTTTGAACAGGGGGACTCAGAATGTGACTCACAGAGAAATCACGCGGGATACAGGGACTTCACGAAAAAAAAAAAAAAAGCCTCGGGAAAACACACTATTGTCTGGAAAACCTGGACGTGCAAGAGCAAAATCTGCAAGATCTGAATCGTGTCTCTCCCCTGTTACCTGCAGACTGTGGATCGAGTAAGTGACATCTGCAGTGAAATACTGAGCAGCAGAGAGAGAGAAAAGGAAGGGCAGTGGCTAAACTTCCACCAGCCACGGAGAGACTAAGCTTTCCCCTGCACATCTTGAGCCTCTGATTTTCACATCTAGGTGTAAATCTGGCTTTGAGCTACGATGCACACTTCTGCCAGTCATGGTTGGTATTAATCACACGTTATTTAGATCAATAGGGTCTCCCATGCATGTAGCACTTGCTGCTCTGTATCCTCTAACTCTTCGTAATTAACAATATCAGATTCAAAGAAATTTATACCCAGAACTTTACTCCCCAATCCCCCACTCTTACTGGTAACGTAAATTCCTGCATCTCATAAAATACAACATTAAATGTTACAGTCCTGCAATTTTTTTAACGTCCCCAATAGTCCTGCTGATCTGACAATCCATGGGGTTTTTCACATCACGCTATTTCATATTAACTGCACGTGTGTGTGTGCCTGGAGAACTGAGTGGTGAAACGGCAGCACCAAACACTCGGAATGCATGTATTGTAATCAAATGTATGCTCAGACATGTGGCAGGAGGCAGCAGCAATTTACAGCCACATCAAATGCCGTGGATTTGGCTTCCTTAAGAAGCATTTCTCACACCAGAAAATGCAATTACTGTTCCACTGTTGCCTTCCCACATGGCGATCTGAAATGCTTCGGTAAATGAAGCAACCTGTCAATACTCTATCTATTGCAGATGAGACGTCTACAGATAAGGATCAGTGTAATCCAGTCATTGATTTTAGGATTCTCAGTCCTCCAAGGACTGTAACAAATCCATACATTGTCCCTGAATGATGGAGTTTGCTTTTGTATTTCTGATTTTGTTGGGGAAACCATGTAAAAGTTAATGTAAGCAGAGAGAGCTCTGCTGCTGCCCAGCTGGGGAGGCTCAGGTCCATGTGGGAGTCCTTCCAAACCCAACTGTTGTGCACACAGCTAATTAACAACCACACAATTACGGACAGACAAACATCTCTTATTTTCTACCTTTTTTTCCCTTAAGACAAAAAAAGGAGAACAGTTTCAATATTTGCCAGCTTTCCTGCCTTGCCCCAGATTTGCCTTGCTTTGGGATCCACTTCTCCTGTACAAGCACAGCTACCATGTCTGGTGGGGTTTGGTGACCCGGGGATGTGAAGGCAGCATTTGGCTCTCTGTGCCAATCAGTAAATCATGTTTGTAAGAATGGACACACAGAAAAATTCCTGTCCTGATGTATCTTCATCTGGAATTTACATGTGTGCGTTATTGCTTTGACATACTCGCCCCAAAGCAGGTTATAAACAGATAAATGTGTCCTTGTAATAAAAAGAGAGATTCTCTCTTTCTGAGAGGCCCAGGAATTCGAGGGGCCGTGTCTGTAGGTGTGTGAAGGCACACACACACAGGGTCCTTCAAACACTGACACAAGGTTTTATATAACTGAACTTCAATGCAGTGCAAATGTTTACAGGCAAAGGTTTGCAACTCACTGGCTGAGGACAACTAAAGAAAGCAGGGAAAAACTCCGAGCAGTGACCCCCAACTTCTCCATCTTAAACCAATTAGAAAAGAAGTTTAAAAAGTATGAAGAAATGTTCAGATTTCAGCTAATCTGTAAGATTTATTGCACACACAGACCATGGAGGTATCTGGGTATTACATGGAAAAGCCATGGAATAGATATAATAACCTGGAATTACTAGGAATTGCCACAAATACACTGAATATTGTCATCAGGGGCTTTTTCTGTCATTTCAAATGCCACAGCACCTTCAAGCCTTCCCAGTTTATAGCAAGATGAATATATCAGTGTATATCCTTCTTTTACCCAAATTTTCTTCTCTTCCCAAACCTGACTGGCAATGGAATGCTGGAAGAGGTGCAGAATGGGCAGTTTTCCAGTTTCCAAGTAAAGCCTCCAGTATCAGATCCACCACGGATGAATTTGCTACCACTGAGCAAGGTATACCCCAAATAAAATGACTAACACAAACATCTAATGGGACTGAACCACAAAGTATTAGACCTTAAAAACGTGACATTGCTGTTCCCAGGAAAATAATTGTCAGTGCTTTTTGCTTTTTGGAAGTGTTAAATTTGCTTCTGCTGTGCTTGGAGAGAGTATTTTCTCACCCTTTGCCTGCTATGACGATATGTAATTGAGACAATCTGTCCCTAAAATTGGAGAAAAAAACCCCCATAATATTTCATCAAAACGCATTTTAAAACCGTGGCTTGACAAAGTGCATGGCAGCCTTACAGAAGGATTTTGTGGCCACTCAGACTGACCTGCAGAGCTGGGCTTTGCCGCTGTAAATCACTCAGACGTTCCCAACTCATGACCCTCCTCAGACAACGTCAGCTCAGAGCAGCTCCAAGGAACAGGCTCTTCTGCACCAAAAGCATTATTGCACCTACTCTACACCTCTGAAACTGCTAGTTTATGCACCATCATTGCTGCATGAAATACAGCTGACACGTGAGTAGCGATGGCGGCTGTGAGATGGGCTGTTAAAGACACAGGCTCCTCCACACACTTCATCTGCTCTCTGCTCCCAACCCCGACCCAACACACTGGGCAGAAACCCAGAAACACAGAATTCATTCATGAGGCTGTACGTTCTCCGTGCTGAACAGCTATAAGGACTCTCATTTTCCAAGAAAAAAAGCTGCATTTTACACTACAACAGGGGAAAAATGTGCTTAGATCACAAAAGAACAGGAACAAAACCTGTGGTATTCAGTTATTGACATAAACACCATCATGCACTGCATGAGCTGTGATTTCAGCCCAGTGACCACGTCACGTGGACCTGGGAATTTGTCCCTCACATCAGTGAGCTTTGGATCAGACCTGTGAAAGCCAGAGCTGTACATGTGGCTTTAACTTTATCTCTGGCGAGGCTTGCGACTCGGGGAAGAGCACGCTCCACTTGCTTACTTGCTGTGTAAACAAGCGCAGACCACGTCACCAAAAAGGCTCTGAGATTTACCCAGCAGATCAGTGAAACATCTGTAGTCTTTCACATATTTCACAAAGAAACATTTGTCTGGTAACATGTTGCATCCCTTCTGAGCGGCGACACATGGGGCCATAGGCAGAGCAGTCAAACCACAAGGAAATTAGGTATTATAAAAATCTAGATTCTATTACTGCATAGTCTGTACGGAGTATAAATATATTCTAAATAGGGGTTTTATTTAAGTATATTTCTATTGTATGTATAATATAAATATAGAATATAAATATGGAATATAAATACAAAATATAAAACCAAACCATAGATATAAATATGTTCATTGATTTAGATAAATCTATATTCTATATTCTGTATCCAATCTAAAAGCACTACTGCAATTTGGGGCAGAAGTTTTTGTTTGCTATACGCAAATATGCACAAAAAGTTCTATATAAATAAGCACTATGAGCTTTTCAGGAGTATCTATAATCTTAAATTGACCAATTACATTATATACATAGGTTTTCCTGGACAACATACGTAATCTGCACAGTAACATCACTTCTAAGCCTGAAATTACTCTGCTTTTCTGATAATGGAATTTTGACATCAGGGTCACTTTTAGAAAGTGGGAAATGATAGCAAAATACAGGGCTAAAATTTGAACAAACGGAGGAATGTTATGTTTGTTCATTTTGAAATGAAATAAGAGTCTAGGAACTGCAATGTGTCTCACGTTGGTTTGTGTGACCATCCCCACTGACACTGGGCAATCACAAATCACAGCATTACTGGAAGCCCCCAGTCAGCTGATTAGGGGGCACTCAAAGAGGTCTGTCCAAATAACCACCTTCCTGACACGAGGGCCACAAGAAGCCAAGAGAATCTGCTCCTATTCCTCCACCCCACACGCAGGTTGAAGTCCAGGAACTGGTGAGAAAATGGGTTCAGCATTCACAGGGGCCAGCGCTCCTCGGAAAGGGAAAAATGTGACACTATTAACAGAGGGTGTGTGAAAGTGTGAATGTGCAGCTGAGGTCGGGGGAAAGGGATGTTTGTGTGTTTTAATCCATCTTTAGTTTGCACTGGGACATCTTTTGGGGGGCTGAAGGCGGCTGGGCCAGGTCCTGCCCTACCCGGCTAAGCAGAGGCACAATGGAAAGCAAGGCTGAGACAGGACAGGGAGAGCTTCATTTCTTGTGTCTGTGCGTGTGAGAGGGAAGCCAGAGACAGGGTACAACCCCACGTGCATCCAGGCTGAATGCATGGGGTGCCCACGTGCTGCTCCCACAGGCAGTGAGGTTTTGGGGGTGGGGGTGTGAGAGGTTGCAGGGGGAACTCCAAGCAGCCTCACACCCAAGGCCTCCTGTGTCCAATTTCACCTTTGAGAGGCGCTGAAGGCATCACAGGCCGTGTTGTGGCTTGAAGGGGAGACACTCCCCAGGTTAAGGCGCTGGCTGGATTTTTGTTGTGCTTTTCCCACAGAGGTGGAGTTGGGAGAGGGGAAGACTAAACGTCCCAACTTAATTTCTTTTTAATGGTCTGATGGAGCGTCTGACATGTGAATCTTCACTGTCCCCGCTCTCCAGCTTGACTTCAATGACGGCTTTTAACAAACAGCCTCCCCCAGACAGGGAAATTCTGTTACCTTGCCCAAACCTGCTCAAATACTTTGAGCTCCCAGTTATCCATTTAGCACAGGATTTTGGCAAAACGCAGGAGAGGCGCATTCTTTGAACTGGAGGTAGACTTAAAGACAGCCCCTTGATCATCAATGATGTCTTTATCCACTGAACCAGAACTGGGTTTTATAAAAACCTTACGCCCATAGTCTCTTGATCTCCTCCCGACGTGCCAGCAAGCCCCTGCAAACCAGGTCATTTTAGAAGAGTTCAGATGCCTGTATTCCTGCAGCCCCCCAATATGCATCACAAGTAGCTTATCCGGGGCCATCAGTGACCACAGATTAGCGGGGCGATATTCCCTCTGGAAATCTTGGAGCCTGCACTGCCTTCCCTCATTACAGAGGCTATCAGGTCTACATTGCTTTGCATCCGCTAAAACCGAGGGGGCTTTGCATAAACTCCTCTTGGGGTTTTCGGAGTTTTGCCTCTGAGCAGATCGTGGGCGAACCGGGATGTTCATTTCCAGTGCCTGTGGGGGAAGGGGAGCCCTGGTGCGGTGCCCCAGTGCCCTGACATCCCCAGGCCGGGCCTGCCTGCCAGGACAGGGTGGGCTCCAGCCAAGGGCGCCCAGCACGGGGGCTTCGCTGCTTGTGACTTCTCAATGCCAAGTCCTAACTGGGAATTAAAAGCCCGTCCCCTCTTAGTCTTCAGGGGTGAAATTTCAGGGGCTCCAACGCTTGATAATTAACAAGTTCTGTCGTTCCCCTTGCCTTTGCACTGGCTGTGGTATTTTTAAAGCTTTTTATTAAAAATTAATTTCTTTATTTTGTTGGAGACCCATCACTCAGTCACGTGGCTCCCTGTCATGTTTCTATCCTTCCTACTCATATTCGAGTTATGCCATCAAGCTAATATATTGTGACTGCTCTTCTCTCTTGTGACAAAGCCTTGCAGCTGCCTCCAAATCAATAGATGTCAAAGAAATATGAAAACAATCATGACAGAGAACTTAAATCCTGGCTAGAGTCTGCATAATAAAAAATGTGCTTCTGTTCTCAAGGCAGCGGATTAATTTATCCTAAAGTTTAGTCAAATTTTATTCCGGTACCTTTTTCCCAGCAGATAGAGCTACATCTGTTGGGTTTGTAATGTAATTTGTAATTACTGCCCTTCATGTGGTCCAATGCCTTGAACCATCTTTAATTAAAAGCATAATTAAGGGAAGATCTAAAGGAAGACAATTACCAGATGGTCTTTTTTTTAGAAACAGTTAGTTGCATCGAGGATGTATCCTGGTCCATTTTTTGACTTGGATTAAAAGGCAGGATGCCTCCCACACAATCTGCGAGGTGAGAGGCTGAAAAGGGGCTTGGGCATCCCGGGCGGCCCCACAACCAATAACTGCGAGAGGGGCTGGGGAGAGCCAGAGGAAGATTCGGGGTGGGGGGACCTTGGGACAGAGGGTGGCCCTGGCTCCGTCCCATTTCCCTGGGTGGGTGAGCCCTGCTGCCCTGCTGCAGCCCAAAGCCCTGGCAAAAACCACCTGAGTCACACCCTGCATCACCAGGGACACCCCACACCTTCTGGGGAAGATTTCTACGGTGAAAATAGTAATAAAAAGTAATAATGATAGTCATAGTGATATTGTAGTAGCAATAAGAATAATAATAATAGTAATTTTTAAACCCCACAGGGACCGAGTCCTAGAACAGCTTCCAAAAATGAATTATTGCCTTCATCCCGGGTAGGACAGACCCTGATGGGGTTTGCCGTGCCTGCCCAGCCCTTGATCATCACCAGAGGTGGTTGTTTAGCCAAAATCTCCTCTCAGGCTTCAGCAGCCGCCCCGGCCTTGCTGGGCTTAGTTTGAGGATCCCTCCTTGCCTTTTCTGGTGCTCTCCTTCCGAAAGATTCCCTGCATCTGGAAGTTTTAGAGACCATTACTAAAGAAGAAAGGGCGGTAGGGGATGGGAAATAACCCCGAAAATATGAATAATGCAACAAAGTGCAGAGTTATGTGTGGGCACAAAAGTTCTAGGGGAAGCTAGGCATAAAAAAAGCGGGGAGAGAAAAAGAAAAAGGGAAACCTCGAGCAGTGGTGTAATGTAAATTAAATTTTTGCTGTATTACTAAGATTTCATTATTTGACTGTTCCTACTCAAAGTAAGGCAGCAATGAATTGTAATCATTTCAATTATCTTCAAGATAGTTTCTTTAGGACACAAGTTGTCAGAGATAAAAAAGTACATTCTTGCTGCTCCATGGGTCCATTTTCCAGACGGTTTGTCGTTCTTGCTGCATGATTTAGTCGGGGCTTTTTTTTTTTTTTTTTTTTTTTTTTTTTTTTTTTTTTTTTTTTTTTTTTTTTTTTTTTTTTTTTTTTTTTTTTTTTTTTTTTTTTTTTTTTTTTTTTGCATACTCCGGCTCTCCCGCACTCCCTCCGCGGGGGCGCGGACCCCCTCCCTCCCCGCGCCGAGCGGCTGCGCAGCGCTCCGCGCCCGCGGAGCCGGCGGGGCTGACCCTGCCCCGGCGCCCTCTTCGCCGCCATCCTCTTGAATTAACTTCGCACAAGAGCTTTTTTTTTTTTTTTTTTTTTTTTTTTTTTTTTTTTTTTTTTTTTTTTTTTTTTTTTTTTTTTTTTTTTTTTTTTTTTTTTTTTTTTTTTTTTTTTTTTTTTTTTTTTTTTCGGCTCTCTCCGTCTCGCTTTCTTTCCTTCCCCCTCCCTCCCCCCTTCCTTCCCTTCCTCCGTGGAATATTTCCTGACCCATTACTCTGATAAAGCAATCATCGCGGGGCGGGCGGCCCCGCACCTCGCCTGGCCGCGGGGCACCCGAAGCAGGATCCGTCCTCATCCCCATCCCCGCAGCCCTGCAAATACTGTTTTCTCCCTGCTGATATGGGTTGATTTGCAAGCGAGAGCTGCTCTCTCCGCCGGGAAGGCGCTTAGGTCTCTTTAAGCGCAAACCAAATAACATTTAAATGCCTTTTTACTGCCGGGGCATTATTTATTTAAGTGGCCGTCGGAAATCACAGCAACGCGGTTCCCGTTCCTCCCGGAATATTGTCCTTGCCGGTTTATTAGAGCGACTGGTTTAAAACAGGCTCTTTCGGAATAAAAGGGCGCGTTTCTCCCCATTATTCATATCTAGGGAGTCCCAGGCCTTTAGTACATTAAAAAAGCTTCAAAAGGACAATTCGCCATCCACAGATATTATATTTGTGAAATGTCCTTTTGTAGAAGCTTTTAACACCTTCTTATAACGAATCATTTGTTCTTTTCTTTTTAATTTTGATAGACAATTAGCCATCAAATATACACCAGTTGACTGTAACCGAGCATTAAACTAGCCTTTATTTAACGCTAATTTAGCATAGCTGCTTTGTTTAACTTTGCCATACAAGAACCAGGTTTTGTAGCAAAAAATAGGTGTAATTTTATGTGGGGCTTCATTTCTTTTGGCCCTCTACACAGCAAGCCCTCTCCTCTTTGTAACCCATTCTGCTGGGCAGAAACACCATTTCGGAGTGCCTAGCACCTGGAGTCTGGAAAAAATTAGCATTGATATAGATTTAGTTGAAATGTAATCTCTTAAATCTGTCCAAGATTCGGGGAGATAATTACACTTTCACTGAATTGACAGAGGTCAGCGTCTCTGTGGACCTGAGGAGTTGATTTACTAACAATAGTGTTACATAAAAAATGGTGTTTGAGATTATAATGTTAATAGATGCAGTCACTGGGGAAAGCAGGCAGGCTACAACTAATTCGATGGAACTTGGTTTTTGCTTTACAAGGATTCAAATCACTTGCAGCATTTAATTTAGAGGAATGAGTTTGCCAGTAATTACAGCAAATGGAAAGGTCGCCTTGGAATATTAGTTATTTTTTCCCAACTTGGGAATCGGAGGTTTGTGGGGAGGGTCCCCGGTGATGGCCGGGAGAGCCGCGGTGCTGCATCTCCTGCACTTCTATCGCTGGTCACCTCGGGCCTAGCATAAACCCGCTCAGACAAAAGAAACGGGGGTAAAAAGTATTTGTGTAAGCCCTGGAGTCACCTCTCGAGTGGGACCCGACAGTTTTCTGCGAGAGTCGGGATTTATTTCTGCTCTTGGAGGATGCTCTCCGGGCCGGGCCAGGTCAGCATGTCCTCGGACAAAGCGCACCTGGGGGAAAATGCTCGGCAGTTTCTTTTGCATTTTGGGGGGTCGCGACAGGAGCGGGGGGCTTGGGTCCGTGCTCCACAGTGAGCCCGCTCCCGCCTCTCTCTGCCCTGGAAGGGCAGAGTTTACCCAGTGACGACCTGGCGGGGACCAGATGGCCCAGATCCGGACAGTGCCCCGCCAACCCCGACAGGTCACGCCGCCTCTTTGAGCACCCTGCAAAAGCCAACCGGAGCCCAAACCCTTGTGCCACGACGTGCCCTGTGTGTCGTGACCCTCCACACCCCGCAGGGAACGTTCCCCACTTCGGCAGGACCTCGGATTTTTTTTTCCCCCCGGGACACGCGGCCCTGCTGGAGGGTCACGAGTGGCCAAGGGGAGCCGAGGGACGGAGTGCGGAGCTGGTGTCGGGTGTGGGTCCCCTCTCCGGTCCCTCCGGGGAGTCCCGTGGAGCTGCTCCCTCCCCGCTCCCGGAGGGGTCCCTGCAGACCCGACGGGCAGCGAAGGCAGAGAGAGAGCCCTGCCCTGCCCTGCCCGGCCCTGTCCGCACCCGCGGGCCCCGCGCTGAGATCCCGACGCTACTCGGGCGCGGAGGGGCGCGGCAGCCCCTGCCCCGCATCCATCCCCCCTGGCCGAGCATCGCCTCCGGGGAGCCGTAAATCCACACCGATTCCCGGCAGGATACACCGCTCCGTATCCCAGTCGGAGCGGGCGGTCTCTCATCACCGGGGAGCCCCGCACACCTGGAGGGGACGCGCTACCTGCGCCGCGCACCCCGCTCCGGCCCCTCCGCGCCCCGGCCGGCTTGGGGCACGGACAAAGGCGGGCGGGAGGGTCCCAAAGGCTCGTCCCTCGGGCTCGTCCCGCTGCCCCGGCAGGGCCGTGCCCGTACCCGCGGGCGGGGGCGGCGGGGCGGCTCCCGGTGAGCGCCGGCAGCCCGGGCAGCGCCGGCTCCGCAGCCTCCGCCGCCCTTCCGTCCCTGCCTGTTTGTGTTTTAAGTCCACCCCGATCTTATATGTAACAGCAATATATATGTTAATTGAAAACTTCTGAATTTAAAAAGGTTGTGACAAGTTATAATTTGTCTTGTCAATGTCTGGAATCCTTGTTTAGCTCTTTAGTTGTGTCTGCTGTTCGTGCCTGTCAGATAACAGCTTGCCTAACACGCTGCCTTCCTCTCTTATGGCACGGAAATGACAAATGTGCTGTTTTATCCATACAATTTATTTCATTATTGTTGCCAGCACGAAGCATCACAATCAATCATAAGGAAGTCCAGTTGGCAGGTGTCAATCTTGGTATGTTTTTGTACGTCTCAGTCTATATTTAATCCAATTACAAGGGTCATGGAGTAAGTGCAAATCCCCTTGTTACAACTCACATCTTATTCAAGATTTAAAGTAAAAAGTCAACTTGATCACATGGGCGCTTTGGGGGTCCTCCGATACCTTTTGATATGTCGTCCCCCCCCTCCCAAATTATGCAGAGATAGCTTTTTATCAAAGAGTTATCGCGGGTCGGTTGGGGTTTGGGGATTTTTTTTTTTCCCTGAGTGTTTGTGTGCAAATGAAGTATCTTGTTATTTTGCTAAAGAAGAGGGAGGCTTTAATGATGGGAGATCTTTCCGCTCATTGCCCTTTCAAATACAATTGTAGATCGAACTCAGCCTTGTCACGTTGAGGAAAAGTGAATTTCTAACATCCAGGACGTGCCTGTCGACTTTCAGCGAATTGCATCCAATCACCCCCAGGGAATTCAGCTAATGTCTCAGTCTAAACCGGGATGAGGGGAGAAAAACAAATCAAACATTGTCCGGAGTCACGCTTATTATGAAAATGTTTTAAAGGATAGAGAAGGGAAATAATTCAAGACAGCCCAGAATAAAGTTTTCGACAAATTAATAGCATTAGGAGTCTTCGGGGAAAAAAAAAAAAAAAAGAAAAGAAAAAAAGAAAAAGAGAGAGAGAAAGCCCAGATACAAAGTTAAGGTATAAAGAAATGATTTATAGCTATACGTTTCCTTTTTTAAGCAAGAAGCATTTTTTTTTAATCTTGATTTTTTTTTTCTTTTTGGATGAGAAGCAAGGTTACTGCATTGAAAATAATAGTCTTATTATACAGTCTGCTACAGTGGGATTCCTCACGATGGAAAATGCTATCTTTCTGCTAAATTTCTGTCTTTAGGACGCTTCAGTTCACAGAAGTTTCTCGCAGCATCTTAAATTAAAACCCCCAAAACACGCGCTCCCGCACACTAATCCCGCTTGTTACAACAAGTTTCCAGCTCGCCAGGGTTCACAGACCGGGGTGCCCGTGTCAGCCGGCTCAGCCCGCTCTGGGCAGAGGCTCAGGAGAAGGGAAGGTGCAACCGTTTACCAGGTCGCAGGAGAGCCTCGCAGGCTGCCAGCCACACAACAGCCGGAAAGCTCTCCTAACTTTATATGCCAGCACACAAAAAGCCATTTCAATAATAACTCAGGTATTTTTTATTCGAAGAGATGGAGCTATTCAGTTCCTATCAAACTACGAGAGGGCTGAGCCGACAGGACGAGAGGATAAATAAATAAATAAATAAATAAATAAAAAAACCCAACAACAATAAACCCAACAATACAAAACAAGAGCAAAATTACATTCCTGCACCAAGGTTTAAACGCAGTCCTGGGGGCAAAAGAGAAATGTTAGACAAGCAAAGAAACGTGTGGGGGAAATAAAAAGAAAGTATTTAAAAACACATACCTTGGACAAGGGCAAAATATCCCAGCTTAAATGCTAGTCAAGAGCCTCTTTCCTTGAAAGCCAAAACCACATTTCTATCTCAATATTTTTCCTGTTCTAGAGCTTTTCCTTTGGTTTTTACCGTTTATTGTAGCTAGTCTTGGACCCTGCAGCCTGTGCGATGCCACAGTAAACAAATTGTTCTGATGTGCTTATTATTATTGCTCAAGTTCTGCTTGGATAGAGAATTAAAGCTCATTATTACAGTGTGTGTTGAGAATTGCTCAATCTATGTGAACACGGGGGTTTGGGGCATCCTCGGGAAAAGGAAAAAAAAAAGGAAAGGGGAAAAAAAAAAAAAAAGAAAACCCCCGCAACTTCAGAACGTAGTGTAAATCAAATATGTATAATGCTTATAAATTTGTAACACGTTGCCGTGCCCTGCTCCTCTCCCCTGCCCGGCGCGGCGACGCCCGCACCGAGCCCGCTCCCCTCCGCGCCCGCGGGGCTCCGCTGCGCGCTGCACCGCGGAGCCGCCTCCGTCCTCGGCGGCTCGGGAAAGGGTGCGGACCCGGCCGTGACAGAAGCAAAAATTAACGGGGACACACGCACAGGCGGGGCGGGGGTTGGGGGGGGGGACACACACACTTTACCGGCCCGTTCCGCCGGCATCGCTCCCTGCCCGAGCCTGCCCGCCGGGGCGCGGGGGCTCCGCGGGGCTGCGCGGCGGGGGGCGGCCCTCGGGCACCCCCTCCCCGGTCCGGGGGTGACACCGGGCCTGCCCCAGGGCAGCGCCCGGCAGGGAGAGGCGGCCAGCCCGGCCCGCCGCCCCCGGGGTCCCGCCTGTCTCTGAGCGCAGCCTTTGCAGGGTTTTTTTCCACTATTCTTTATTATTATCCTTTTTTTTTTTTTTTTTTTTTTTTAGGCCATCTCCCAGCCAAATACGGACTCTACTCCCGTCGCTCCCCCACTTTCCTGCCTCGCTTCCTCTCCCCGTCTCTCTTTTTTTTTTTCTTTTTTTTTTTTTTTTTTTTTTTTTTTTTTTTTTTTTTTTTTTTTTTTTTTTTTAGGAGATAAAAAGGCAAACAGAGCGCTCTGGCGCTGGCGAGGGGCTGTTTGCCTGCCTCCGCCGAGGCCTGGCCAAGCAGACTTGGCTTCACGCCTGAGCAGTTTCTGGAGAGCGGCGCGCTGGAGAGCAGGGGAGGCAGCACCTGGCCCTGCTTTAGGAGCCATCTCCTTTTATTGACAGCCAGATAAGCAGGCGGGAGCCGTGGTGTTTCCAACGCTTCCCTGGAGGACCCTGCCGGGTTGCAGGGAGCCGCAAGCCCCTTAATGGCAGCGGCTCCAAACGCGCCGAGAAACCCCTTCCTGGCAGCACCCCCGGGGCCGTCGCTACCTGCCAACGCGGCCCGGCCGTGGAAGGGACAGGGTCACCCGGGATCCGAGCGGGCTCCCCGGGATCCCTACCCCGAGGGGGTCCCACCTGACCCCGACCCTCAGAGCCAGAGCAGGGCCGGGGCAGGGCGAGCAGAGCGCTCTGCCCGCACCCCCGCCAGAGCCCGCTCCTAATGGATCCGGTGGCCCCCGCCTCATCCCGGGCGGGCGGCAGGTTCATGAAACATTTAAGTGCAGTTCAATAAAACTATCGGCTGCGGGGGGGCCCTCTTTGCTGATGAATTATTTACCCTGACAAGTGTGTGCAAATAACGGGCCTCTCTCCCTCCCTCTCTGATGGGAGAGGGTGCGGACGGGGAGCCCGGGCAGGACCCACAGGGCCTAGGATTACCCACAGAGGCTGCCAGGGCGCAGGGAGGCTGCCGAAGAGGCCCACGCGTGTCCCGGCCGTCCCGCGACCAGTCCTTAGGTCTCGCACGGTCCAGTATCTCATTCCAGCAGGAGACCTGCGGGCGAGCTGGGGGTGCCACAGCGTTTCCCGGGAGCCACAGGGTTGGGTCAGGTTTTGTGGGCCTCTATACCCGAGCAAGAGCGTCCCTCCTTCGAAGCGCCTTTCGGAGGGGAAGAAGCCAAACCTCAGCCTAAACCTCGGCCTGGGAGGCCGGGGCTAAGCCCGGCTGCCGGCGGTGCTGCGGCTGGGGCGAGCCGTCGGGCCGCAGCCCCCGGTTGCCGGTGGGCAGCGGGAGTGGGCTGCGACCCCGCCGCTGCCCGAGGGAGTCCCCGGTCCAAGGGAGTCCCGTCCGACTGCCGAGAGCCGGTGCGGAGCCCCGGGCGGAGCGGGGCCCCGGGCGGGGCCGGGCCGTGCCGTGCCGTACCCGCCGACGGGGCGGGCGGTGTCCGGGCTCGCGCCGTTCGCGCTCGTGTAGCCCAAAATGTCTCATTAGCGAACTACTGTCCGCCGTGACGTCACCGGGGCGGCCCAGCCAATGGGGGGAGGCGCTGGCGTCGATATTAAGGGAAAGTTAGTGCAAAGGCAGCACCCCTCTTTTGCTGTCATTGACATTTAAACTGTGTGGCAGGTTCTTTGCGTGGAAATTGGCGACCGGAGCCGCCAGGTACCTCCTCCCGGCCGCGGGACCGCCGCACCCGGACCCCTCCGCGCCCGCTGGCAGGTAAGGTCCCCACACGCCCCTCCGTCCCCGGCCGCTCGCCCCGACCGCGGGCCGCTGCCGGCCGCCGGCCCGACGGGAGGGGCCGGGCACCCCGACCCCGGGCACCCCCACCCCGCGGGGGGAAGGCGAGGGTTGCGGGCCGGAGCCCCGCACAACAGGTGGGGGTGGGAGGAGGGGTGGGAGGGAGCGGCTCCGGCCGCTGCCCGCCCGTCGGAGGGGGCGCCGCGGGGCGGAGGGGGCGGCCGGCGGTGCGAGCCGCTTCCCGAACTTCCCCCCCTGCGCGGGCGGCGCAGCCCCCTCCCCTTCCCCCCGCCCCGTGACCCGGGCCCCGCTCCCTCGCCGTGACCCGTCTCAGGTGGCGGGGGCAGCCGAGGGTTACCGCGCCCCTCGGAGGACCCCGTTCGGCTCCCCCCGGGCCCTGGAGCTGCCGGCTCGGGCTCGGGCTCCAGCCCCCCGGGCTGAACGGACGGGATGGGAGCGGGTCACGGAGGGTCCGGCGCGACGCCCCCGCGGAGGGGCGCGGAAAGGCAGGCTGGCCGCGGGGCTGCAGCAGCAAAGCCGAGCCGAACCGGGCTGCCGTCGGGGGCCGCGTCCTAGTCGCCTTTTTCCCCGCCTAACGTCGGGGGCTCGCCGGTCTCCGCGGAGATTCCGTCACCCTGCTCGGGCTGGAAATGTCCGGTCGCCGAGAGGCGACCACCTCTCGGTCCCCAAACTCAGGCTTGGCTTCCCAACCCTGAGTGCCTCTGCTAAATCAGGGCATCAGTGGGAGAGAAAGGTACCGTAGAAAGGCCATTCTTCCTCCAAAATAATGCTAAACAAAATAGCAGTGTAAAACCTAAAACACCGCTTACCTGTCTTCGAGCATCTCCAAATATTCCTTACGATGCGTTAAAGGGAACGTTCCCTGTGATGCTTCACTATAATATACCGGTAAATGGACATTCTCCTTCAGTAATAAATCAAACACCATCTATCTCAGATCCTCCTCCCTAATTAGAGATGTTTATTGGAGATGGTGTTTATCCAGCTGTCATGCCGAGAAAAAGCTGTGACATAATTACCTCTGACCAGATAGTCTTTTATATGCATATCTCGCTGACATATAAAGGAATCGGTTTGCATTAAAAATGACAAGATCAAATGTTGATTTTAGCCGATATAATAATATTCCTGGTCGTTAAATTGATTGAAATTCAACTTTCAGGCTCTCCAAATTACAAATCTTGAGATTTAAACTTTTTTTTTATTTTCTTAGCAATTAAATGAGAGGCTCCAGCAAAAGGATGGGCAGAGAGAAACGTGCCCTGCAAACTTGCCGCGATAAATCAAATATGCCAGCTTAAAGAAAAAGAGCCCTCGACCTCTCAGCCTAAGAACACAACTGACGTGAATCCGAGGAGTTTCTCTATCGCTTCCTCGTGGTTTGCCAAGTTTAGGTTTTGCTGCTAATTCGGGAGGCCAGGAGAGTCCGAGGCTGGACAGAGGCGAGAGCAGGACTCCCCCCTTTAACGCGTTGTTTTTAACCCCCGCACCTCGGCGGGGCCAGCGCGATGCTGGTTCATTTGGATTCGTGTCCTTGGCAGCGCCTGCGGAACCATCTGCGTGGGGCTGCGAGCTAGCCCTGATAAGCTCCGAATTACTCTGTAATTGAAAATATATTTTTGGGAAAGGCTGGTTTTACAAATATCAAGGGTGTAGGCTTTTGATCCTTTCTGCTGCCTGTGTTCTCCAGTTGCTAATAAAACTCGCATTGAGCTCCTTAGTGGCTTGATTAACAGGCAGATTAACTGTTACTGGGGTTTTGAACAGCTTGTCCCAATCAATAGCATTTAAAAAGCCCGTCAGGATGCGCTAAGCTTTCCACCCCCCCGTTCTTTTCTGAAGGCTTTTCGAGCGGGTCTGGTTGCATGACACTTTTCCCATATTTATAATCAAAGGCTTTCTCGTACAGAAAGGTGTATGTTCGTCTTCCAGTTTCAGAGCGACTTAGGCGAGGTCCAGAAAGCCTTTTTTTTCTATCCTGCCATACGAAGCTGTGCCTTCTGCAAAAGGCCAAGATAAAAGAGGTTAAATCGATTCCAAACTTTTTGCAGATTGTTTATAAACTAGAAAAGCTCCACTTAACTCAGTGTCCTGTGCATTATAGGTTTCAAACACTGTCTCTACATATACAAATAGGCATTAAGTGTCCTGAAGGCAAAAGCATTGTAGTCTAAGACGTCAGGATTTGTGTATCTCTTCAGTTTCAGACCGAAGTGGACAAGAGGACTTTAAGCATTTTTCTGGGTATTAAAAAAGGTAGTTTGCAGCCCAGATATTAATACAACGAGACGATACTGGAGTCTCTAACT
>NW_020956261.1:321693-325973 GCF_003031625.1 Empidonax traillii | reverse complement strand
GTTAAAAGTTTTTTTGGAGGTTGGGGGGGGAGGGAACACAAAGCCCGCTGCGCCCGAGGGGAAAATAGCAACAAGATTACGGCTGCTTTATTCTGGCGAGGAGGAGTAAGAAGGTGCTAATCCAAGGGATGGCTAATTGAGAGCTTGTAAAAATGATATGTGCCTGCGATTTCGGACAAAGTGGGTTTTCTCTTCTACCCCTTTAACGCCCTGTGGACGAGAGTTGGGAAAAAAAAAAAAAAAAAACAAACCAAAAACAAAAGCCAAAAAGATCGCTCGTTTGCTAGAGAGGGAGTGCAACAGGGAAAATAAACCCCACAACAACAACAACGACAACAACAAAGCAAGATAAAAAAAAAAAAAATCAAAACCCACGGACACGACTGACTTCACTCCAGAAAAAGGACCGGATCCCAGCTTTTAACATCCCTTTGGAGCCTCCGAGATCGGTGCGAGCTTACAAATCGCAGCCTCTTTCTCTCGCCCGCAGGATGCATGCGGCGGGACGCCCGGCCTCGGCCAGCGACAACTAGGAGGGGACAGGCTGCTCCTCGGGACGGCTCGCCGGGACTCACCCACCCTGGAGGGGACACACTCCGGACACAGGTTCGTACTTCATTTTGGACTTTGTCTCTTTTCTCTTCTGTCGCTCTGAAAAATTTCCTCGGCGCCCCTGAAATGACGCTTGGCCACGGGCAGGTTAACTTGGTGCCAGATGTTACTTTGGAAAGTTTTGGAGAGGAGGAGGTGAGGTGAGCGCGGGGACCAGGGGGCTGCAGGGGCAGGGGGGTCCTTGTCTGAGCCCCTCGTTTTGGCAGAGCCCCCCTTGGGATGCCCCGCAGCCCCAGGGCCGGACTGCTCTTACCTTCAGGGAAGATCCCATCACTCCCAAATGCTCCCGTGTGTCCATCACGATAGTCGGCTCCATTTCTATAAAAACGCACGACTCGGGTCAAAACCCGAACCAAAACAGGACCCGCAGGTTGACTTAGGCCTGACCAACGCTGCAGAGCCCCTCGCCGCTGCAGGTGGGGTCGGCCGGGTCCCGGGGCAGGAGGGCAGCAGTTCTCTCTTCCCCGCATCCTCCGAGGAAAGGCTTTGCTCGGCCCGTTCCCGGGTTGGAGGGAGGGCCGGGGGGAGGTTATCCTCCCCAGTCCCTGCCTCCCGGGCCTCTCCACCGGGCGCGGAGCGGGGTGGTCACCGCGGCACCCTGGCATCGGGGGAAGGGTAGGGAAGAGGCGGAGGGGCAGGCAGCAGTCTCTTAAGAGCCCATTTTGTGCTATTAGGGAGCTGTGGCAGCTTCTCGGCGGGACCGGGGATGACAGTGCATGACGGCCGGGCAGCCCATTATCCCGCTCCCATTGAGGCGCCCTTTCACTCACATGCAAACTCGTTGGCAGAGTCGTTTGTCTCCTCATTGTACTTTATTTAAGAATGCAATGGTTGTCAGGGCTCTTATTCAATTTCAAGATACTTTATTGATGAGCTTTGACTTTTAGCACTTTTCACATGTCAAGAGAAGTCAAGTGTATGCGGCTACGACTTCATTTTATGCTTTGCGCGTTCATACTCTCCACTTTCCGCGGTGGCTCTTGGAATTTCTTTTTCCTGTCTCTTCTTCTCTTTCTTTCTCCCAAGCTTTTTTTTTTTTTTTTTTTTAATTGTTTTTCCCCGGTGCAGACCCCCTTCCCTTCCCCCCGGCCCACTCGCCGTAACCGATTGGGACACCCTGAGCTCGGACTGGTGCTCCCAGTGTAACCTTAAATGCATGCGCTGAGGGGTTGCTTTAGAGTTTACTGAGGTGTGTCTTAATAGTCCAGCATTCAACAAATGTACTTGTGGTGTGTGGTCAGAGCAGCAAAGTCATTTACTTACTTTCCCCCTTGAGTTTCTGGCAGCCAGTGAAGGGGGTCCCTTTGCAAAAGGAGAGGGGAGGCGGGGGGAACCTCTTCGGACGGGCACAAAGCGGCAGCACTGCCCAGCGCCAGGCTCTGCCCTCCTCCAGCTCCTCCGTGGGATCTTTAAAAGAAAAGGAAAAAAAAAAAAAAAAAAAAGACAGAAAGAAAAAAAAAAATCAGCCGGGCAGCCCTTAGTCAACAAATGGCACGTGGGAGAAGTTGGTGAGTGTTTGGTAAAGGACTCTTCAGGGCCTTTTCACAAGAGCCCTCAATACACAAAGTAAATGGTGTATTTGCTCTGCTCTTTCCCGGCCGGGGCAGAGCCGGGAGCTGGGGGGAAAAAAGGCAGGGGGGGTGGGGAGGGTGGCGATCGGCCTCGGGGCGCTCCCGGGGGCGATTCACCGGCGACAAAGCGCGCCTGTCTCCCAAATATTTATGCCTTTACCATTTGAATGTTATTTCCACACCCCCCCCCTCCTTCTCCCACCAACCTCCCCCCCCCTCTTTCCCCAGCCCCCAACCTTATCTTCCATTGTCGGGCCGGGAGCGAACTGTTTAAATGCAAATCGACCTCTCCCCCGCCATCGCCATCACAACCACCACCACCATCATCACCACCACCATCATCGCGGCCGCCGCGCCGCCGCCCCCCTCCCCGCCCCCCCCCTTCCCCCTCGGCGGACCTGTGCGGTGCGGGCGCGGTGCGGGCGCGGTGCGGGGCGGCGCGGGCCGCGCTGGCGCTGCCGGGCCCTGCGCATTCATATTCAAACGCCTGGGCCAATTGGGCCGGGGCGGGCGGCGGCGGCCAATGGGCGGCGGGGAGGCGCTGGCGGCGCTTTGCATACGGCGATATTCGGGTGGGAGCGGAGCGGAGCGGAGCGGGCGGCGGGCGCGGTGCGGCGGGGCCGCCGAGCCATTAAAGTGGGGTTTTTGGAAAACCGCCGGCCCCCGAGCTCCTCCGCCGCTTGTTGGTTGGTTTTTGTTGGTTTGTTTTTTTTTTTTTTTTTTTTCCTCCGCGCTCGGGTCCCCGGCGCTCGGGAGGAAGTGTTTTGCTGGAGGATGATGACAGAGGTCAGGCTTCACTAATGGGCCAGTGGAGAGCGGTGGAGGCGAGGCAGAGACCAAGGCACACACACATTAATACACTTGAACCATCACCAATCAGCATAGGTGTGCTCTGCCTCTCTCTCTCTCTCTCCCCCACTTCACTCACACACTCTTTTATCTCTCGCTCTCCAGTCACTGACAGCCCATTTTATTGTCAATCTCTGTCTCCTTCCCAGGAATTCAAGATCACACAACCAGCAGCTTCAGTGGAGAAAAACTATTTTGCTGGCAACTCTTTTTAAAGCACCATCATTTTAAATCAGTGCGCTCTTAAACTATTGACAGGAGCTTTGACAACAAGACAGGATGCCTCATAAAGGTGAGTGCTCATTTATTCTCTCAACTTCTCCCTCCTCGCATTTTAATATTTAGGCAGGGCTCTCTCTCTCACCCCTCCTCTCTCCCTCTCTCTCTCTCTCATATTCCCATTTGCATTCCGGAGAGCTTCCAAGGGAACTTTCCAGCCCAGGAGCTCACAAACTTTCTGCCTTTCACATGAGCCCGTGTCCTCTGGAAAAGCTAAAGCATCTGACTCGGAAACCAATGCCAACACCAGCAGCAGTAATTCCCACGCAGCGTTTGCTGGTCAGGGAGAGCACAAGCGCCGGTGTCTGTGGTGCCGATGCTGCTGGTACCCAGCTCGTAGGAGCGGCGGGACCCGAGCCGGGCTCCGGCCCCACGCCACGCCGCGTGGGAGGGAGAGAGGGAGGGAAGCGGCGCCTCGTTGCCCCGGGGGCGGCCCCGTCCCCGACTTCTGCTTTGTGCTCTGCTAGTGCTCTCGGTTAGGGAAGGCTCACTCCTAATGGTGGGGGGAAAAACACAGAGAGCGGCCGGGAGAGTTGCGTGGGGAAGAAAAAAAAAAATTAATAAAAATAACCTACATCCTAGGCCAAGTCAGCTCCCAGGCGCGGTACAGGCGGGGAGCTGAGCGGAGCTGAAGGGCTGTCAGCTTTAATCAGCCACCCGGGGATCTTCCCAACCTGTCCCTAGTGCCGGCAACTTTCCCAGCTCCGGCGCGGGAGAAGCGCCGGGGGCGCGGAGCAGCCCGCACCGTGCACGGCTGGCCCCGCCGGATGCCCCGCACCGCCCCGTCCCTGCTCGGCACCGGGGCTCGCCGTGCTCCCGGTGTGGGGAATTTTTTTTACTTCCTTTTAAAATCGATATGCTTTTAAAAATTTTTTTTTATTAATTTAAAAAACCCTAATATATCTCATTTCTACAAAAGCCTCTTTGACCCACCTCTGCGATCCCCAACTACAGCAAAGCTTTCTTCTA
>NW_020956261.1:311430-319603 GCF_003031625.1 Empidonax traillii | reverse complement strand
ACTGTCCAGGCGCTGGGTCAAGGCAGGCACTAATGAAGGGAGAAGGGGCTTGTTTCTCTGCTCTTTGTAAGTTGGAGGGTTGTTGGTCCGTTGAGTTGGGAAGCTGCGCGGCCGGTTAAGGAGCCTGGGTTTCTGCACTCGGGGTTTGGGTAGAGGAGCAGAATGGAGGCCATTGTTCGCTTTCTGTAGGCTTTGTTTAACAGTTCTCACCCCCTCCTGTTCTTACTTTTTAAAGCAGTGAGGCGAGGTAGACAGCGTGTGTCACAGTACAGTGAAAAAGGGGAAGATCTAAAGACCAAAAAAGAAGTTAATCACAAGACGGGGAGTTTGGGGTAGAAAAAGTTGCCAGTGCCGCGGGGAAAGGGGGAGGGGGGGAATAAATAACTCGAGGAAATACCCGGAGGTAAAAATGGAGCCCCGCTCCCAGCACGCAGGGCAGCCGGTGAAGGGCTCCCCCCGCCGCCGGTGCCCGCGCAGCCCCCGCGCAGCGCCGCCCGCCCCGCTCCGCTCCCCCCGGCCCGCGCCCCGCCGCCCTGCACACCTTTCCGGCGCCGCTCCACACTTTTTTTAATGTACTTCTTCTGCTTTGTCCTAGAGGGAAGACTTTAACTAGTGACACGCAGATGTGCGAGTCCCTAAATTGTATGAGAGGACAGTCCACCCTGCTTTCAGGCAAGTTTAAAAACATGACTTCGGACTCTCTTTGTGATTGTTGTCGCTCCACTTAGTACACCACCTCAGCGAAGGGCACTAACGACGAGGCAATACGCCACCTGCATGCAATTAAAACGAGAAACCACTTGGCGGGCTGCTTCTCTTAATTTTTTTTTTTTCCCCGCGTGTTAGGGATACATATGTACATTTTTGCCTTGAGATATTAAAAACCCCCAAATCCTTAAACTAACCGGGGGAAGATGCCTAAGGATAACAAAATCAGCCTGTGAGATTATTAGCCTCTCTGCAGCTTGACTGTGTGCACTACCTCGCCTGATTAATGCCTATTTTATCACTGATAGACTGCTATAGGCGACCCCCGTGGGATACTGCTCTATCAGCCCAACATGCAGAACAGTAAGTGACTCCGCGCCCCTTCGCGGCTGCAGAGGGCAGGTGGGGCGGCCGCGGGCGCGCAGGAGCGGGCCGGCACACCGGGCCGGAGGGGCTCGCTCCGGGCAGGGGAGGGAGAGGCGACTCCGTCTGGAGCGGGACCCCTGCGCGGCCGGGAGCGCCGCCCGCCCCGTCGGGGCGCGGGTACCGCCTTGGGCGGCGGGGAGGGGGCCGGTGGTGTTGTCACGGCTCCCGGGCCACTGGGGCTGGCCCGGCTCATGGCCCAGGATCTGGCTGTGGCCCTGTCTGCTCTGCGGTGGGAGTCTGGGCTGGAAAAAGCCACTCCGTGTTAGGTGCAGTTTCTCGCCACCTTCTGAGTTTATTTGCTTTCCCGATTCTGATGTCTTCGTGGATTAATAATTTTCTGGGGGACCTTTTATCTGTTGTTGTTGTTGTCGTTGTCGTTGCTGTTGTTAAGACCTCGCCGAGAGGCCTGAGCGTTTCTCAGGGAGGAAAGCTCTGGCACCAGGCAGGAGCGCCCGGAGATGGGCGCTGGAGGTGGCGAGAAGTGGCCTCTCCTTGCGTCCCGGCAGAAGGGGCTGCACGGGGGTCGAAGGGACCGGGAGTGAGGTCCCAGCGAGTCCAGAGTAGGCCCCATGTCCTCGGGACGCGGAGTGGGCTCTGCGGGAGCGCTTATTCTGCGCACGTAGCGGCGGCGAGGAGCGTAGGCCGAGTTGCGCGGCCTTTGCGCGGGGCGGTCGGGCCTCACCTCGGTGCTTCTCCAGAACCTGGCTGGGGATGCCTATCCCACCGTTCAACCGCTTAATAAGTTGTCCCCCTCTCCCCGTGTGAGGAGCATCAGGAAAAACAGAGGTTTTGGGGATTTCTCAGATATCCTTGAGTGGAGTGTGCTTTTTTAATTTTTTTTTTTTTGGTTGATTTTTTTAGATTTTTCTTTTTTGTTTTGATGCTTGTTTGTGGGGTCGTTTTCCTTCTTTTTTTTTTTTTTTTCTATCGGGGCCGCTGCGTGCGTGTCCGTGTGACGAATTTTCATGTATCCCGAGCAAAAACTGGGCCTCGGCAACCCGGGGAGGGCACTACCTGCGCCTCGCAAGGACGGCGGCTGCTGCCCTTGGCCGTGGCGTGCCGAGGGTTTATGGTAATGGGGGATGCCTTCACTCGGCCGTTTGGGATCGCCACTGCAAAACGCAGAAAAGATATCATTCGGGTGAAGCCTTTATTTTGTTTAAAGGTCGCGGCGGGCTCTTCAGGCTTTGTGTTAATAACTCCTGGGTGTATATGGTGCAGAGCATCCAAATTGACACCATATGTTTTCCTATTAGATGACTAGCAATAGAATACAAGGCGCATAATCATTGCCACTGGGCGAGATCTACACCGCTCTCCAGGGAAATTATATAATGATTAAGGCTTAACCTTTTAAGTGAAACTTTGATTTTGCTTTCCCCGCTGCCATTTTTTATGTCGGCGAGGGTCCCCCCCCCACCCTTGAATTGGGCTCCCCGCACCGCATTGACGGGGACGGGGGGGGGGGGGGGAATGCTGGCTGGGCAGGGGGGGGAGCAGCCGTGGGGCTGCGCCCCTCGGCCGCCCACGGCATCCCCGAGCCGGTCCGCCCGCCGGGGCGCAGCCCCGAGCCCCCCGGGGCGCGGGCGGGGAGGGACGCGGGGCTCCTCTCCCCGCGGTGGGAAGCGCAGGTCGCAGCGCCGGCCGCGCTGCTGAGCCGGGGCGGCAAATTCCCCAGCCCCGATGTCACTTCGAATCCATTGCGCGGGGAGCGCGCCCCCTCGGTGTGTCCGCGCAGAGCCCCCGGCTACCGCAAACCGCAGCCTCCCTCGGAGGGAGAGCGAGTAGAGTTCAATCTAGTCTGAGTGATATCCAAATGCGGACAGAAAGGGTCGTTTTATCATGCTACTATTTGTCGTGACGATGCAATTTTCAAAAGCAGAGTACTGTCATAAAGTGACACGCCTGCCACAAGTGCTCCAACTGATCTTTTCAATTAGCCTTCCATGCATGATCCGGGGCGACTTCCGCCTATTTCCAGAAATTAAGCTCAAACTTGACGTGCAGCTAGTTTTATTTTAAAGACAAATGTCAGAGAGGCTCATCATATTTTCCCCCTCTTCTATATTTGGAGCTTATTTATTGCTAAGAAGCCTGGGCTCTTGGAGTCAATTTATCAGGAGGCTCCAAAGAGAGGAGAGCGGAGAGCGCGTAGAGCAGAGCTTCTCCAGGGAGACCCTCCAAAGCCTGGAGCTTCAGGTTGGGCACTGGCGAGGCAGCCTCTCGCTTTGCTTTTGGCGAAGCGAGCTGCGGCTGTGCGGATGCAGGCAGGCTCGCTTGGGTTTCGGCTTTGGGCTTTGGGGTTTTTATTTTTTCTTTTTCTGGTGGGGAGGAAAAGAGGAAAAAAAAAAAAAAAAAAAAAAAAAAAGCAAGCAACGCAAGGGAGCAACCCAAGGCGATCCAGCCAGGAATATTCTGGGCTTTTGGGTTGGGTTTGGGATTTCGCCTCTGCCGCGGGTTTCGCAGACGGGGAGTGCGGAGGAAACGCGTTTTCTGAGCCGTGGTGGCTCCCGGGGAGCAGTGGGCGAGGACGGGGCCGAGGGCCGGAGCCGGGTCGGGAGCGGTGGCCCCCGGTCGGGCGGAGGGGATGGGCGCGGAGCGGCGCGGAGCCCTCGTTCGGCCGGCGGGGCGTGCGCGGGTCGGGCGGGAGCGGAGGGTGCTATGGTGGGCGCTGTGCTTCCCGCAGGTCACAGCGGCGTGAACCAGCTCGGCGGGGTGTTCGTCAACGGGAGGCCGCTGCCCGACTCCACGCGGCAGAAGATCGTGGAACTCGCTCACAGCGGCGCCCGGCCCTGCGACATCTCCCGGATCCTGCAGGTGAAGGCGGCGGCGCCCCCCGTCCTCCCACCGCTCCGTCCGCTCCGCTCCAGCGCCGCTGTGTCACCGCCGGGCGCTAATGCGACCCCCCCACACCCACCCACACACCACCACCACCACCACCACCCGCCTTCCAGCCTAAAAAAACGATCCATCTGCTCGGTTGTCGCTGCAAATAGACCCTTCTACGCGTATATCTATATCTATATCTATATATGCCTTTTAAAATATTTAAATTTTTATTTTTCGTTCCCCTCTATTCCCGTCCGGTGATAACCCGCACTGTCGTTGCAGTTAGTTCGCTGTAATAAACTGAATTATACGGCTCGGCATAATTCCAGTTTCCTCTCCTTCCCTCCTTCCCCCTCCTATTTGTTTATGATTTTGTGATATCTGTATGCATTTGGCGTGGCTTACTGCTTTTTTAGTTTTACCTTTTTTTTTTTTAATTCCAAAAAGCAAAACAAACCAAAAAAAAAAAAAAAAAAAAAAAAAAAAAAAAAAAAAAAAAAAAAAAAAAAAAAAAAAAAAAAAAAAAAAAGACCCCCCCCTCAAAGCCACGCTGTTTTAGCCCGGAATCTGTCTTTACAGACACTCACGCAATCTGGCGCAGCTCAGGGGTACTTTGTAAATGTAGGTCTTGAAATCGCCTCACTCACCCTGTCCCCCACAAGTACTTTGGCTGAGAGCAGTGAGGAGGATGGAGAGTAGTCTGGCTTAGCTATTGTTGGCATTTAAGGAGTATTTTAACATTGATACTAAAAGAATTACGTTTTGACCAGGTGATTTTTTTTTTTCTTCCAAATGTTTTTAAAGTATCACTTTGGTAGAGGGTAGGGCCAAGAATGTAATTTTTTTTTTAAAGAAAAAAAAAAGACTCTCTAAGTAAGTTCTCATACCATTTAAGGTATATTTTTGTGTTATAGACCCATGCAGATGCAAAAGTCCAAGTGCTGGACAATCAAAACGTAAGCTTGTCATTGTTTAATGCATACTTAAACAATTTTATTTTTGTCTTGAAATTATTAATAATGTGATTTTCTGTCCGCTTCCCTATCCAGGTGTCGAATGGATGTGTGAGTAAAATTTTGGGCAGGTATTACGAAACTGGCTCCATCAGACCCAGGGCAATCGGAGGTAGTAAACCGAGAGTAGCGACTCCAGAAGTTGTAAGCAAAATAGCGCAGTATAAACGAGAGTGCCCCTCCATCTTTGCGTGGGAGATTCGAGACAGATTACTATCAGAGGGGGTCTGTACCAACGATAATATACCCAGTGTAAGTTCATGAAAAAACCCTTCCTGTGTGCTGTGTACAATGCTGGGTAGCCGTAGCGAGCCTCTGCTCCCTTTGTTTTGGTATCAGAGGAGAGGATAGCAGGTTCACATCATTTGCATGTGGCAGGGTCAGACGCATTTTTTCATACAGAATCTGACAAATGCCTTTAAGGAGGGAAAAAAAAAACAAAAACAAAAACAACAACAAAAAAACCCCCAATATGCGGGTCACCCCTGCGCCTGGTGCCTCAGGAACTGCGAGCATCAGTCGAAGACATCACTCTGGTTTTTGCAGGGTTGGGTTTGGGGCTTTTTTTTTTTTTTTTTTTCCCTTGGCTTTTTTTTTTTTTTTTTTTCCCCGTGGTTTGTTTGTTTGTTTGCACCACCACCACCACCACCAGCAGCAGTGAGCGAGTCGGGGCGGCTGGGACACGGCGGTGCGGGGCGGCCGCAGCGGCGCAGCCGGCGCTCGGGGAAGCCCTGACTTGCGCCCAGGTCGAGCCGCCCGCTGTGCGGAGGGGGCGCGGAGGGGAACGCGGGGGGCTGCGCGGGAGGCTGGCGGGGAGCGCGCTACCGCACTACCATTGCCTTTCCTGTCCTTTGCCTTCCAGGTGTCGTCGATAAACAGAGTCCTACGCAACCTGGCTAGCGAAAAGCAACAGATGGGTGCCGACGGGATGTACGACAAGCTAAGGATGCTGAACGGGCAGACGGGGACGTGGGGCACCCGACCCGGCTGGTATCCCGGCACCTCGGTACCCGGGCAGCCCGCACAAGGTAAGGGACAGTCCGGTCGCCTCTCCGCGGCCCGGAGCGGCTCGGTTCGGTCTCATTCGGTGGAGGCGGCCCCGATGCGGGTCCCCCCTCGCCCCCTCCCCAGCCGCAGCCCTGAGGACGGTGGTGTCCCTCCCGCCACCTCTCTGGGCAGGTGGGTGCGGGGTCCGGCGGCCCGCAGGGCGTCCAGACCCGGCCCCGGCAGGGCGACAGGCAGAGGAGCTCAGGAGCATCCTCTGCCGAAGCCACATCCGCCGAGCTGCGGTGCCGGCAGCCGGGCGGGATGCGGGGCTGAGCCTTAACCTCAGCCCGGTAATTAGGGCTCCCGCTCCCCTCCCGGGCCGCCTTCCCGCGCCGGGGTCTCTCTGCAAAGCCGGGGCGATCGGTAACTATCTCCGTAGGGCTGATTATAATTCCTCCTCAATGGACCCGAAACAACTTTGTAAATATAGGAAATTGTTTATCCTGAAGATTAATAGGTATTTGTTGTAGGAATGACAAGGGGATAATATGAAGGATAATGGGATGTTACGTTACATACTTAAGATGGTTAATGGCTTCTTTTTGAATGCGGGCTCTGTTGAGGCTCGGCTCTCCCCGGCTCTGGTCATTCCTTTAGAAGAGGTGTCTATATACAACAACCTGCTTTTTGTTTTCACCCCGCAAGGAAAAAAAAATCGGTAACAGTGTGCGGAATATCTGGTACAAAGGATGTTTCTGTCACACGCAAGAATTTGTTATGGGAACAATTCTGTCGCTATGTAATTGCTCATTAGAGATCGTTTTGTTTCTCATTAAGGCGACATGAATAAGCGTCTAGTTGAAGGAGACAGCTGTAGAAATGTTCCACAGGAGACCTCTGGACACGATATGGCACCGCTTGCCAATTAGACATGTCAGTTTTAAGAGAAGAAAACAGTCTATGAAGGACACTAGAAAGATAGAGCGGAGTCCTCGCTTCCCCCCACCCCCACTTTGGTGTTTTTTGTTGTTTGGTTGTGTGGTTTTGGTTTTGGTTTGTTTTTTTGTTTTTTGGGTTTTTTTTTTTTACATTTTGTTTTGCCCGATGTCCACCCCAGGAACCGGGACGGCTCTTACCCCCGGCTCGCCCCTACCTGCGGGGCCCTGCCCCGGCCCGGTGCCTTTCGTCCATCCCCGTGTCTCAGCTCCCTTCCTTCCCGAGAGCCAAACGGCGGGGCTGTGCGTGGCGGAGGCACCGCACCTTCCGCCCCTGTGGCTCCCTTCCCGCCGGTGCGTGGTTTCGGCCTTTTGGTTGTTGGTTTTTTTCTTAAAAGAGATGTTAAATCGAGAAATTCGGGGGCGCAGGGCGGCGGTGCGAGGCCCAGCCGCGGGTGCGGGAGGTGCGGTGCGGTGCGGGCTCACCCCTTTGGCCGCACCAGCGCACAGAGGCTGGGGGTGTGCGGGGCTCGGTGGCGCTTGGGGAGCCCGTGGTGGCCCCTTCCCGTGGCGTGGGGATGAGCGCAGTGCCCGCAGCTCCCCGGGGCAGGAGCGTGAGCGGCGGGAGGACCTCGGGAGCCCTTTCCTAAACCGCAGCCGAAATAAAGCGTTTGCGGGGCAGGGCTGGCTCGGGCCGGGGGTGCGTGTATGCGTGGGCAGGAGAGGCGAGGGGGAGGCAGGCAAGGCACTTAAAACATCCGCATGGCAAAATTAAAATTAATAAAATGGATTTCCTCTGGAATATTCATGCTCCTTCTAATGTTTTTCCCTTGCAGGGGTATGTTACTGGATTTTAAGAGTCCATTACTCAAAAAGCATAAGGCGAGGTTAGGTCTCAGAGGGGTACAAATATGGTCTCAATCTGATAAACGCCATGCAGCAGTGAATAAAATAATGGATACATGAGGGCTGACAGAACAAAAAGAGACATCTCTATCCGGGAGAAATTCTCCAGTGATTTAGTGGTTTTAGGGATCACCGAGACACTGTTTCTTATCTTTTTTTCTCCCCTCCCTCTCTTATAAGACTAAAGCCTTCTATAGGATTTAGACACTTTCTCTTTCAACAGATGCTACAATGTTTTGATCCCGGCTCTATAGCTGAGAGGTGCCGCAATTGGTTTGCTATCTTTTTTTGCTTGTTTTCCGCCTCACTGATTGAGACACTAAGAAACTAAGGAATGATTTTATTTCCCAGAGTCTTTTTTTTTTTTTT
>NW_020956261.1:299985-310506 GCF_003031625.1 Empidonax traillii | reverse complement strand
CTCCAGCCCCGGGTCGGTGCGGGCCCGTCCGGAGCGGACAGTGATGGATGAGGGCGGTGGCGGAGGTGAGCGCGGCCCCCGCCGCGGGCGGGCGCGGCCCCCGGCGCTGCCACCCGCGCTTGGCAGGGCGCTGCCCCGCCGCGGCGGCCGGCCCCGGGCCCGGCGCTTTGTGTGCCCTGAAAGGCGGCCCCCCCCGCACCCCCGCTATTCACCCGCCGCCGGCCGCCTCAATGGGGCTGCGGCCGCCCATATGGTGACCACGGCCGCTTGAATCCCCGTGTTTAAATGGAGGAGAAAGTTCGGGTTTTAAAACATTTCAAAGTGGTTGAAAGGGTCCCACCAGATCCTGTCACAATTCCCCCCGAGCTTTGAAGGCCGGGGCCATTGTTCGCCGATTATAAATGATATTACTTTAAAGTTGATTTCCCACAATATTTAAAGGATGTCGCGGGAGTGTCGCTATTTATTTTTGGCGTAACTTTTCAAGGGAATTAGCATAAGTAGCCCATGCGTCCCTCGCCCCGGCTCCCTTCTTTATGCGACATCAAAATGCCTCGAAAAATATGCTTTGAAAGAAGAGGGAGAGCTCATTTAAGGGACAACGACTTCTCTGCCTCGCCAGCAGCCTCCATCCCTCTGGCCCCGGCGGCCGGGGGTGCCCGCGGAGCCCCCCAGCACCGTCCGGCCCGGGGCCGCAGCCGCCTTCGCCCCAGCACAATGAAACTTTCCCCTGTTTAATGACAGAAATTACATTAAAAGTGGTGGAAATGCCCTAATTAAAAATGTACCGCTTAAATGATATGCCAAACGCTCAGCTGCAGAACGGCGTATTTAGCTAGTTAGTGAACTCGCTACTATTTCTTTTAAAATTACATGTTAAAATTTTAAAAGAAATCTTACTTTTCTCTGGTGCAACACATTACAAAGAATGGACAGTCCTTTTATCTAAATATAAAATTCCATTTTCAGCAATTATAGCCTGTTCTTGGTGATGATATAATTACAGCTGTGCTCAGTAATAGGTGTCAAGGCAATGCACACTCATACAATAGTTGAATAAAACTGCAGAACAATGCAGGCACTTCTAAATTCACAACCTTTAAAATGAAATTGACTGTGCAGAATTCAAATAAAAACTGGATAAATATTTTTTTAAAAAGATTACAAGCTTGGTTTGGTTTCTTAATAGCATTTTCTGCAAACCTATCAACATCTAATTGATTAGATAGGAATTACTGATTATAGATAATCTGAAATACTGAACATCACTATTTTAAATATAGCAATAGGTAAATAAATGCAGCAGGCAGAGGAGACTGCCATGGCACTTCAGCAGCGATTCACGGAAAGAGAATCACTTTCAGGGGAAAGTATTTTTATGCAGGTTTTATTCCAGAGGGAAAACAAAATGAAATTAAGACCAGGTGATCGTAATCCTTCCTCTCTGATGTTTACAATAAGGCTGGAAACTGAAATGTTTCCGTGTTACCCATGTCATTAGCGCTGCGCCGCTTTGATACCCGAGACATTTTTAAGGGAGGGGTGTCAGCAAACGGGGCTGAACTTGTTTCCAATCGCGTTATTTCTCTGATAGGGATCTTAAAACAAGGGTACCTACATTTCACTTTCCTCCTCTCCGTTCCACAGATGGCTGTCCGCAACAGGAGGGAGGAGGGGAAAACACTAACTCCATCAGCTCTAATGGGGAAGATTCAGACGAGGCCCAAATGAGACTCCAGCTGAAAAGAAAGCTGCAGAGAAATAGGACATCCTTTACCCAAGAGCAAATCGAAGCCCTTGAGAAAGGTGAGTGACATTTTCCTACGGCTGAAGCAGGAGAGAAAAGCAAAATGTGCCCCGGCTGCATTAACAGCTGAACGTGGGCATGGCATTCACGTGCCTTATAGACACATATATATTTAAAAGTCCGTGGCTCCCTCCATGCTCTTTTATTCACTGAGCTCCAAATATTCATTGATGTCTGTGGTGTGCCCTGAAAAGCTGTTAAAAGGTTTTTCAAAGGGAAGGTATTCAGGGCACAGATCGTACGGGAACATCGATGCTACACCCTGGGCTCCTCCCGTCCTCCTGCCCGCTGTCCCTGGCTGGGCTGCGTTGCTGTGAGCTGGGAAGGCGTGGGCAGGCAGCTGGGGCTGGCAGCAGCCCTCCATGCCTGCCCCCACAGTCGCTCCCCATCCCCAGTGCTGCTGCTGCCCGGGGCTGGGAGCAGGTGCCCTTTTCCCTGGCCGGCCTGGGCGCACCTCGCCTCTGACCCGCTGCGGATCTTTGTTCTGGTTTTGCGCTGTTATTTAGCGACGTGCCATTTCGCTTCTTGGTGACAGGGTCAGAGCTGCCTTGGGGACCCCCTCGGCGGAGGTAGAAGCCCTCACTGCTTCTTGAAAGATGCAGCACTGCACCCAAGCCTGCCTACCCCCATAGCAATATTCCCCAGCAGGCAAGGCGCCCTCCCTCCTAACACACACACAGGCACACACACACACAGAGACACAGACAGAAAGCTCAGCTTTGCCTTTACAGTGATGCTTCCTAAGAGCATTTAGAGCACAGGCAGCGCAGGAACAACTCTGACTTTACAGTCGGCCACGTTAACTCTTCGCAACTGACGCAAGAATATTTCCTTCTGCAGAATTTGAGAGGACCCACTATCCCGACGTGTTTGCAAGAGAGAGACTAGCTGCTAAAATAGACCTGCCTGAAGCAAGGATACAGGTACCGAGCTGCTCTTCAGTTATGACTACTATTATTTTTACCGTTACCGTTTCGATTTTGTTATTCCTGGCTTCTCAAAGCACAGGGCAGCCCTTATTTACGAGCAGGTATTTGTCCATATCCCCCTTTCAGGAAAATGGCAGCAGCTGGGCTTTGCTTTCGCCCGCTGCTTTGCTCCACTGTAAGCCATGGCCTTGAGCTACGTGGGGGAGGCCCCACGCCTCTAGTCCTTGTAAGGTCGCTCACGACTCTCAAATGCTGTGCTTCCAGGTATGGTTTTCCAACAGAAGGGCCAAGTGGAGAAGGGAAGAGAAGCTGAGGAACCAGCGAAGACAAGCCAGCAACACTCCCAGCCACATTCCCATCAGTAGTAGTTTCAGCACAAGCGTTTACCAGCCGATCCCGCAACCAACCACCCCCGGTAATGCCAACAACCCGCTCACGCTGATCCGTGCCCTTGGGAAAACGAGGCTTTGAGACTGTGCTGCCAGTTGTAATTGTGGTTGAACTAATGTGTCCATCTATCTGTCTATTCTATTATAGTTTCCTCTTTCACATCAGGTTCCATGTTGGGCAGAACGGACACGGCGCTCACGAACACGTACAGCGCGCTGCCGCCCATGCCTAGCTTCACCATGGCCAACAACCTGCCTATGCAAGTAAGTCCAGCGCCTCCACCACGGCACGATGCTCCCTCGGGACTTGGAGGCCCCTGGGATATGCTGGAGTGTGGGTGGAGGCCCTTCCTCCGCAGGATGAGAGGGGTTACGGAACCCAAACCGTGCTGTGCGGGGAAATCAGCACCAAAGGCATCAGAAAAGATGCCTCCTTTGGGAGAATCAGAAGGGAAGGGGAAACTGAAGGATCTGGTGCTCAACAAGCACCTTCTTCTGAATTTTAAGAAGTGGAAAGTCCTCACATTTGCAAGGCAACAAATCTGGGATGAAAAACTGCTTTTTTGGAAAAAAACCCTGTGGTTAACCCATGGAACTCGCTGGTGCCGTATCGTGGAAATTGCTGCCTGAATAAGCTGCTGGAGGGATCCGACATTCTGGGTGTAGGTAATGTGGCAGCAGCACATTAGGAACACCTGAGAGAGGGAAGGATGTGATTAGCATCAGTGGTTATGCCAGCTAAGCCAGAATTGCAAGAGCTGTCAATCCTCATGCCTGAAAGCATTAGCTGATCACCAGCTGGGTTAGGAAGAAATCTATTCCTTTGGGGTCTGTTTCTATAGACCTTTCAGATGCAAAATTCCTCCTTTTTTAATGGTGGGGTTGGCCTAGGAAGGTGCTGGCCAATTACGGGAGTTTTACAGCTTTGTCTGAGGCACACAGCATTGACCAGTGCTGGAGGCAGGCGGGCAGATTAGAGAGCCTGACTCCTCCGCCGCGGCAATTACTATGTTACTAATTGCTGAACCAAAATTAACCAAATAAAGTTAGAGTCTCGCAAGTCTATGGAAAGAAGTGATGTTGGCTACGTCGCCGCTCCGTGACGTCGGAGGCCGGCGGTGCCGTTCCCGGCAGCAGGCTGAGAGCAGATGACAAAGGATCAAAAGGCTGATCCAGGAGGGGGACCCTTGGGAAAGCAGGAGGCCCCCGATTCACCGCTGGGCACCTGGGCAGGGACCTGGCACGTGTGAGCCGCCCTGGAAAACCCTGCCTGCGTGTTCACCGCGGCACGGCAGCCACGCCGTGTCGGAGGGGGAGATTTGGCAGCCGAACCATTGGCATCTCCCTGTGGAGGCACGGTGAGCTGCTGGCTCTCCCAGAGCACAGCGTGTGTGCCTAGCGAGTGAGGCTGTCAATATTTTCGGAGACACTGTGTGTCAGGGATG
Source organism: Empidonax traillii (assembly GCF_003031625.1). Taxonomy (NCBI): domain Eukaryota; kingdom Metazoa; phylum Chordata; class Aves; order Passeriformes; family Tyrannidae; genus Empidonax; species Empidonax traillii. The sequence goes on along the minus strand of NW_020956261.1, from coordinate 305,936 downwards.
TGCAGACAGAGAGGAAATGTGTGCAGATGTGTTGAGCCTTGTGTGCTTGGAGCGGGAATTACTCATCCTGCTTCCTGCTCCCCCACTGCTTCCCTGTGTCAAGGCTGCGCTGGTCCCCACTCACCCGGCACCCTGGAGCAGGAGAAGCCCCCGCTTGGTCTCTCAGCCCCTGCCCCCAGCTGCTCTCCCCACTGGCAGATTGGGTTTTAAAGGTTGGAGTTTAGGTAAATGGAGATGTCTGTTCTCCTGGGATGTTGCTGGCACAGGTTTGGGGCGACTGCAGCTTTGACAGGGGATCAATTGGCATGTATGAACAGGTTTGGGGATCCCCCTTCAGAGCCTCAGTCACCCCAGACCCACACACTGTGCGTACATGCTCCAGGCTTGCAGGTGCAGGACCACACTGTGTGCCTCAGTGGAGTAATTTTTAGTTACACCCCCTAATAGTTTTCAGTTACATCATCAAATGTGAGGTAAGACGTTGGCCGCGTCTCTGGCTGCAAACGGTATGAGACATCTTTCTTTTCCACGGGTATAAATGAGGACATCGCTCAGGCGTAGCTATGTAACACCTCCATCAGCGTCTAGATGCAGGGATCTGCTTGCCAGGCACGACTGAAAAAGCGCCAGTGACGGCCCATGTGGATCTTCAGGCCAAACACCTTCGTGAAGAGGCTGCTCGGTTGAGCTCCTAAACAGGGCTTTACATCAGGGTCCCTGAGTTTGAACCTCAGGCTCGTTTTTGCTGCTGCTGAGGGCTGGCACGTCCATCCAGAGCAGCCTGACGCCGTGTTTGCCTCCACTGACAATTAACACTGTTCTGTCCTTTGCTCCCACAGCCCCCGGTACCCAGCCAGACCTCCTCCTACTCTTGCATGCTGCCCACCAGTCCATCGGTGAATGGACGGAGCTATGACACCTACACCCCTCCTCACATGCAGACACACATGAACAGCCAGCCAATGGGCACCTCTGGCACCACTTCCACAGGTGAGTGACCCCGTGCTCCCCCAGCCTTTCTCCCTTGCTCCAACCATCAGGTTTTTCACGTGTATTCACTGGGAGAGCTCCCTGTTGGGTTCAGTAGCTGCCAGCCCAGGCAGAAGATGAAAATGTAAAACCTTGCAAGCTGGAGCAAAAAAAATTCTGATTTTTAAGCTGCTGCTGGAGGGCCTGATGGAAGGCAGCTGGTTAACAGAGGTGATGTCTAATAGCAGGACAGTGGAAAGCTCTTCAGTGAGCTCCCCATTCTGCATAGTCTTCCCCATGTAATTGATTTCTAAAGCAGCATTTATTTCAGCATTAATTTTCAGCAGAGAAACCCACACTAGTGAGGTTAAGTGTGTGGGAAAGTGTTTGCAGGACTTGGGTGTATTTTTACTGCGTCTGTGCCAGACACAGTAAATAAACTGCTAAAAGTCTGAAGTTATAGAAAAGGCAGGGAATCTGTAGAGATATTACCCTATGCATAAAAAAGGCAAAACAGGGTAAAAAAGGGTAAGTGTCAGCATAAAGAGGAGCAAGCCAGACACTTTCAAAAAGACTAGAACTGTTCAGTGTATTTTGGGCTGAATTCTCAACTGATACGACTGAGCTGAGGCTCTGGCGTTTATCTCAAAGCATGACAGTTTATTTATAACAACAAATCAGTGAGATGTGCATAGGTTTTTAAAATACACACACACCTGATTCTGCAGGCTGGTAGATGGTGAGAGTTAATGCTTACTGGAATTCAAGCAAAAATCTGCAAAACTGTAAAGCAAAAATTGTGCTATGTATAGAAAAACTAAAATACCCATTTTCTCCTCTCAATTTTCAGGTCTCATTTCCCCTGGAGTGTCAGTTCCAGTTCAAGTTCCTGGCAGTGAACCTGATATGTCTCAATACTGGCCAAGATTACAGTAAAACATGTGTTAATTCCGTAAATGACTATATGGACAACAGTTGGATGTTCAGCAGTATTTTATAAAGGAAGAATGGCTCTCAGAGTACTTCTGTACTGCAACTGTGCCCAATGCTGTAACACATGGAAAAGACTTTCACATGGACCTTTGTACACTGAAGGCATTATATCAGTTGGAACAAATCTTCATTTTGGTATCCAAACTTTTATTCATTTTGGTGTATTATTTGTAAATGGGCATTTGTATGTTATAATGAAAAAAAAAAAAAAGAACAATGTAGACTGGATGGATGTTTGATCTGTGTTGGTCATGAAGTTGTTTAAAAAAAAAAAAAGAAAAGGATAAAAAAAAAAAAAAAAAAAAAAAAAAAAAAAAAAAAAAAAAAAAAAAAAAAGAAGCCATGATCAACAAGCTTTGCCACGAATTTAAGAGTTTTATCAAGATATATCGAATACTTCTACCAATCTGTTCATAGATTATGGATTGACGTTCCAAGTTTGTATCATTCCATTGCATATAATTAAACCTGGAACAATACGCACTAGATTTATGTAAGAAAAAATATCTGTTGGTATTTCCAAAGGTTGTTAACGGCTGAAGCTATGTGCAAACAGGGGGTAAGGAGAGAGCTCCGGTGAAGAAAAGAGTTTGATAGATAAAAGGTAGATTGTGTCTTCGATATAATCCAATTTGTTTTATGTCGAAATGTAAGTATTTGTCTTCCCTAGAAATCTCCCAGAATGATTTCTATAATAAAGTTAATTTCATTTATATTTGACAAGAATATTCTATAGATGTTTTATACACATTTTCATGCATCATACGTTTCTTTTTGGTCGGCAAGAGTTAATTGTTCTTAGATATAGTTGTACTACTGTTCACAGTCCAATCATCTTTGTGCATCTAGAATTCATTCCTAATCAATTAAAAGTGCTTGCAAGAGTTTTAAACTTAAGTGTTTTGAAGTTGTTCACAACTACATATCAAAATTAACCATTGTTGATTGTAAAAACCATGCCAAAGCCTTTGTATTTCCTTTATTATACTATTTTCTTTTTAACCTTATAGTGTGGTGTTGCAAATTTTGTTACTGTGTTAGGTTAATCTCATTAAGTTTTATTTTGATTTTATTTTCAGTTTTCAATGAGGAGGGATTCCTAAGGAAACGTTTTTATAGACTTTCAGCCCTTCCACCAGCCTGTAATTTGGGCTAACAAAAAGAAGATAGGTTCACGTATCTAATTGCAGCTGAGAGCAGGAGGAGGCTGTTTATTTAGCTTGGGTTTCTGGGGATGCTCTAAATGAACTCCAGAATCCGGCAGGATTTCCAGTGGGGAGTTTGCATCGTGCCAGTCAGTGGCAGGGACACGACGCACGCCCGTGTCTATCCGCTGTAATTGTACGTATAGACACCGCATCCACACAAATATACGTTCCCGACTTCTAAAAATTGTTTTTGTCAGGATGCTTAAGAGGGGAAAAAAAAAAAAAAACCAACCCAGCTGTGTTTTTTAACAGGCTCTTTGGGAGAGTGAATACCGTCCCTTTATATTGCCACACAGCACAATCTTAGTGTAATTTTCCATTGAACTTGTAACCTGGTTAATACCTCAATGCGCTTTGTGTGAGGGTTGTTAGTGTGGGCGTGGGTGGAGAGCTGCATGTCAAGGAATAATGAGAGAAGACAAATCAACAGGCAACAACAATGCGAGCTGGGACTGGCTAGTGAAAGCTAAAGGCCTTTAGTCACTGGCAGGGAAATCTAAACATTCCCATATCTATGAAGCTGGCTCATTGTGCTGCAGTTGTTACTCGGCGATGCTGTGCTGAAAAAGGGGATCTCACGATTAAAAAGCCAGTGCGCAGGGAGTTTTGAGTCAAAGCACAGGCATCACAAGCAGCCTTTGTAAAAGCAGAGATACCATCTAGGCTGGTTACGTTTTCCTTTCGGCATATTTGTCACAGCAGATAACGCTTCGCTGTAAACTTGGGGTAGCAGAGCTGTGGTGCCGAGGTAGCTGCAGCGCTGCAGACGAGATTAAATGCATGTAAACTCCGAATCCTTTAGGGAAAAAGGGGCAGTTTTGCCCCAAGCGTGAGATGATAGCAAAATGAAGAGCCCGAAGGGAGCAAAAATTAACAAAAACACTAGGCTTAGATTTCTTTTTAATTGATACTGGTCAGTTGTGAGCATATTTGTTATACCAGCATGAAGTAGTGTTAACTACCTGGAAGCCATCCGTTCACAAATACTGAGGTAAAGTTATTTTTTAAAAAAAAATTTTAATACATATTTTTGTCAGGCCTGCGCATTATGTATTTATGAGGTACGGACAGATTGCATTAAACACCACAACAGGCAGGTCCCTTCTCACACAGCTAAACTGATTCCGGGAACAATTAATTACAGGTACCAACCTGGCATTTATACAGCCACTTAGGGTTGTTTATACCTAATGTAGTTTGCTATCTGAATGCCAACTTCTGCTCAACCAGGAATGGAAAACAGCTTCCCATCCCAGCTTTTGTGCCCTGGTTGCTGTTCCTGCAGGTGCCGATCCGCGGGCAGGGGCAGCTCCCCATGGCTCTTCCCTGCCCTTCCTGGGTTTTCCTGGCCTCGCAGCTCATCCAGCCGCTGGCGGCCCCCATATCGTGCTGTCGCCAGCCCTGTCCACCCCTCCTGAGGCCTTTTTGGTGGCAGGCTGTGCTGGGGGCTGCATCCTTCCCGCAGCCCCTGCCCATCGTGTGCGCGGATGAACCTCGAGATCGTTTCGGTGACAGGCTGGCTGGCCGAGGCGGAGAGGAGACGTTTCTGGCTCACTGGCTCATCATCGTGCCCTGTGGAAGCAGGTCGGCGGGGGGAAACAGTCCCTGGCTGGCTGCACATCGGGAAGGAGCCATTTGGTCCCCAGAGCGTCGCTCGCCTCGAAGAGCGGCCGCCGAGCACGCCGGGGGCTCCGCGGGTCACGGGCGGCCTCGGCCTGCACGTCGCGTCCACAGCCCCGCCAAGAGGCATTTCCCCGGGTGGGCTGGGGCAACGGGGCCGAGCGTGAGGGGCTCCCCACGCCTGGGCACCGGTGCCAGCTGCCGGGTGCTCGCTGGGGGCCGGGAGAGGCCCCCGGAGCGGCCTCGGCGCTGCTGCGGTGGTTTGGTGTGTGGCTGTGTGGGGGACGTGCTGCCTCGCCAGGCACCTTGGCTGGCTGTGTTCGTGGGGAATGGAAACCTCCAGCACGCTCCAAACAGCCTCCACCACCCGTTTTCATCCCCTCTTTCTCGACCAGACTCGTGAAGACCTGAATCCGTTGTTGTGCTGCTCGGTGTGACCCAGCGATTTCCGAGGGTCTCCTCTTTCCACCACCGGAATTAGTGGGGGTTTTGCTATTGATTTCAACAGGAACGAGACATTTCTGCGCATTTGGTTAAAATGTATTTCATAATAACACCTTATACTTTATTTATAAGCCCCTCCTGAGGCATTTCGCAAATTATAGTCACACAAGAATTGATGTGTGAGCGCCGTCTTAATAACACCGTATTTTGTGTTTCAAATATTGTGTTCCAGATACAATATTTACATTTACAAGTGAAAAGGCTGCTAACCTAACAGTTATTGTTCGGAGCAGACAGATGACGAGCCATACGTGCTGATGGCGAAGCAGACATGCGTGCGGTGACACACGTGCTGGAGCTGCCTCAGACACCCCGTTTAATTGTTTTTAAGAGGTAAGCACGAGCCAGCAGGTCCCCTGCTTCCAGGAGGCAGGAAGAGCTGCTTTCTCACCCAGGCTGTGACACAGAGAGGGGATTTCCCCTCTTCTTTTTATTTATGAAGTGAGCAAAATGCCCCTGTTAGGCTGGTTTACTCTAGGCAGCCTAACGTAGGATTTATCTGTGGGGGCAAGATTACAGTAGCAGAGAACAACCCAGGACTGACAACACACATTGCCTCCCCCAGGCTTTCCAGCCATTGGAAGTCCTATTTCATTCCCTTTCCAAGGCCAAAGGTGCCTGTTTGGGTTTTTTTTTGTTTGTTTGTTTGTGTTTTTT
>NW_020956261.1:296888-298989 GCF_003031625.1 Empidonax traillii | reverse complement strand
TTTTTTCAGTCCATTTCCGTTTGCTCTTGTCCTCGGCTTCAGCAGCTGAGCATTGTGCCACGAGCAGCTGATAAGGCTCCTCTGCTCTGGGAACAGTGTAGGATCTTCCTTTAAAATAACTTTTCTTTGACAAGGCACCTGCTCGCTTAATAATGAGCTCCTGGAGCCGTGTTTCTAAATCAGAAGTGTGACTGGCACCTACAAATACCCAATACAACCCCCTCCCCAGTTAGAAACAGGGATGTGAGAGTAGAGTCTGTGATGGCTGTTTGGTCCTGCTCAGACAGGGAGTGTTTCCGTGTCTTACTGTGGAGAAAAGGCAGCCATGGGAGTGTTTCTGTGGCTGAAGAGGGCAGGAACCCCGAAAACCTCGCACTGCCCAGAGTGGTAGAGGCAGAAGAAATGTTCCTCCTCTTTGGGTGGAGAACAAAGCATGGAATAGGGCTCCACTTGGATTAATGCTGGAGAATGATGCTAGGGAAGTCTCTCCCACACGTTGTCTCTCACTGTTTCTTTGAGAAAATAGCAGAGGATGGAGCAACCTGCACGAGGTGCGTGGTAGTAAAGATAGTAGAGTTCGGATAGGAGCCAGTTTGGCAAGTTCCTTGCTTTAGAACATGTTTTAAATTAATTCCTCCCCTAATATTCTCTTAGATGTAAAGAAAGAAAACCCCAGCAGACAGTTAGGGTAGCTTACCTAGGACAGTTCACTATCCTAAGATGGTTTTCCAAAGCCACCACGTGGAAGATGAAGGTGTTTTCACAGGGTCTGCAGAAATGAAACCTCAAAGAAATTAAATGATCAGTCTGTTAATACGCACAGCTGATGTGTTGTAGATTTTCATGAATCCTCCAGCTGCCACAACCCCTGCTGTTTCTTTTGGAAGGTGGTCCTCTGGAGAATTTCACTATGAACCCCTGATGTCTGTATTTCAGGGCCTTCTGTACTACTCCCTTTCCCCTTCTTAGTACTACCCCTAGTGAAAGGATCATGCTTTTGAAGGTGGTGAAGGTGAAAACGTGTGTCTGATGCTGGTGGGCTGTGTGCTGGAGCTGCTTTGCCCCCACAAAAGAGTGGGATACTGTTTTTGCTGGGCCTGTAGAGGTCTTGTGGTTTCTCAGGTGCTGGAGCCTCACCTCCAAAGTCCAACTGCAGGTGGGTCAGGTGGCGAGCAGAGGTTCTGTGAGTGACCCAGGAGGGTCCTTGTTACCTTCAGGTGCCTGACAGGAGCTCTAAGCTGCATGGAATCCTCCAGCAGAGGTTGCAATTGCCTCCAGGCACCTGACAGACCTCACGTACACTCTGGCAGCTAAAATTGGTGAGGGTTGCAAATTGCAGTTCTTCCTCTCCTGGGACATACGAGCTTTTCCAGCTGCACCAGAGAAGTTTGCAGATTCACAGATAACCTGCTTCAGGTCAGGCCCAAGCCAGTGGATTTTGAGAAGTTTATGAACAGTTATTCCACAGAAATTACACACAGGGCAGCAGAAGGACTCCGAGTTACATGGAACTGCATACAGCAGATAAACACCTTCAGGTTGTTACAATAAATATGTTAACATCTTAAGCAAAGAAAATTTATATTTCTCTAACTTTTTTTACCCTTTATGTTTTTACCCCTTGGATTCACTCATCAAAGTTGAACTTCAGCCTGTATTCTGCAGCTTTGTGTTTCAAACACTGCAGGGGAGGGTTTATTTATTTTTAAAACTCCCCCTGTCAGACTGGATTAAGTAAAAACCCCATCATTTAAATTTTACAGTTTTTTTGCTTTTAAAGACGCAAGTTGTCCACTTGGATTTCTCTGAATCTAAGTCAACACTGTTACTTTGCAAAGTACACACTCAAACCCTTAGATTGCCATTTAAACTAAGTTACCTCCCTTGCTTCTTTTATTGTGCCTGCCTGCTGTACTCTCCTGCTTGTACACAGGTAACTGTGGATGCCTCCATACTTCTTGTGCTTCCATCCTCTTTCCCTGTTTTTTTACTGGGACAAATTCTATTTGTTTGTCTGAAGCTGGTGCACTGGGTAATGTTTGGAGCTCCTTGCCTATGAACTTCTGCTAGTTTGGATGAATCCCCTGTTTCTGAGGTGGCT